>NC_142397.1:11744933-11898933 GCF_059441095.1 Idiotropiscis lumnitzeri | reverse complement strand
TAAGACCATGATCTGATTGAAGTGTCAGTCACCGTTCTATGCAGATTCTATGCAATCACTAAGCAGTCGACCTGTCAGGCATTCTACACAGGACGAGTGATTGGTCGCAACATAAATCAGTGTGGGTCACCCAAAGCAGTATTTGACAAAGACCCTGAGTATAAGTTTATGTGTTTAGGCAAAAGGCACCATCTGTAAAATCGGCTGAGGACATCAGGAAAGACTGAAAGTTAAACATTCCTAACGATAAATTTTAAATTTATGTTAATCTTCGGGTATCATAAATACCACTTCTTTTATTTTAGAAAAGCAGATATTTAATTTGTAAAGGGTTGTTTTGGTCTTATTGTCTTCAATTTATTCAACTAAAATGCCATACTTAAGACATAAAATACCAGAAGGGATGCCTATTCTGATGAACACAAACTATATTTCAATGAGGTGCAACAGCGAACTGCATTGCAATGTGTCTTGAGTGCTCAACACAATGAAACGTTGAAGCCATCCAGCTAATCCCAACGCACATTATACAGTCCTACGACATACATACATTTCAATTAAACTGAGTAAAATGAGCTACACATCTGATTTCAACCCCTCCGAGGATTTAAGGTCCAAATATTTTGACTGTAATACTCGCCAGTGCTAGTTGCATCAGAAGCAGCTCATTTAAATTAGGTTGAAGGTCTAATACAAATTGTGCATTTTGTAGCAATTTAAATGTAACATGAAAAATCTCGTTTCAGTTCAGATGCTTGGATTCGTGTCAAATCCCATCTGATCAATTTGTAATTTGTTCTGCTCGTACATGACCTGAAGCTGGTGCTTATCAGTTTTTTAATTATACTTTGTGGAATCAGCAGCGCTTCTCTGTTTCGTACCTCAATGTCCCATGTCTTGATTGCGCCCGCCCTATCTGCTGTGACTAAAAGCTTTCCACAGGGGCTGACAGTCATGACGACAGAGCCCAGCTGTGCCTCGTGAGCCGTGAACTGTCCCCGGAGATGGCCGAGGACTGTGTTCCAGAGGCTGACCAGCCCGGAACTGCCGCATGACACCAAGTTGGCGCCACCTAAGGGAAAAACAAATATCACAATTAACTTCTAATAACCTTTTGCGGGATAAATATTGCAGTTATTGTGTACAAGATTATGTTGTTTATCTTAAAATAAAAGGGTATTTTATCTTGGTTATAACTAAAAGTTTTATCACGAAAATAAAGTCAAATAATTTTGAAAATAAAGTTGTAAATGCATGAAAAAAAAATGGAACGTGGCAGATTGAGCCCGGCAGCAACCTCCGTCTTTGGAGATAGACCATACATTCCGCAGCCAATGTCATTAAATATTTGTTAAAACATTACTAGTTAAAGGCAGGAACAAAAAACAGCAATCAAGGAGGCACAATGGTTGCTTCAGTGCTTCTCAATTTAACACAAGCGAGAAACCGCAACTCGAATTTCACCAGTGGAATTGCGATTTCATTCGTATTCGATATCATGACTTCCAGTAAGATTACAATTTGCTTGTAATATGATTACTTCATCATCATCATCATAATTATGATTATGTCAACACAGTGAAGAAATACACATTGACAAGTAACGCAAAAATACTAATGATGGTAGTAGAGTAGATTTTGTTCACCTTACCTTTTGCAATTTGTGCAGGCGCACGACCTGGTAAAAATGACAACGTGGCGATGGTGTCAGGGAAAGGCTTCGTTTGCTCTGGGAGACAAAAAAAATGACAGTGGAAGATATAAGACTATTTTGGGGAACATGTGCAACGACGGCGGCTCCTAAACAAATGCTAAAATGTTTCTGCATGTCTAGCCATCCATTTTCTAGGACACCATGCTGACTCACTACATATCTCGAATATCTCACATTTATCTGTAGATCTTTTGTCTTAACACCTGAACAAGTGAAAGTAGCAGAAGTGCATTTGTGTGCGACGAGTGAACGTGTGTGTGTGTGTGTGTGTGCACATGAAACCTAGCTGCTTACTAAATTCTTCATGTTTAGCCGGCAGCTGCAGTTTCCTCAGAGCTTTTTCTGTGTTGTTGTTCCACACGATAATCTCTCCATCGCGGCTTCCTGCACAAAAATAGACAGGCTATTAAACATTTCTCCAATCATCATCACACAGGAAAATGATTTTTAACTGAATATAAGAAAACAAATTTAAAGATAAAACTCGACATCTGTCTCCAGCAACAAACGCGACATTATTTTTGAGCTCACAAACAAAGCAATAATCTCATGATTTTACAGGTGGTTGATGGAGGCGTTTACACATGAGAGAGATTGACGAAGACAGCGAGCGGCTCGCCTGCATTATTCATACAGCTCAAATCCATTTTCGGTATTACCATAATTGTGTCAAGAGACAGAGGAAGGTAGATGTGTTTTTTTTCCTAAAAGTGCAGTTGATATGCATGTTGTGATGAAAAAAAAATCATATCAGAAGTTAGCGCACCAGTTATTCAGTACCTTGTTTGTTTTCACAGAGCAATAACTTGGTGAACTAATGATTTGAAGTATGGCTTTCTACTCATACTTCAGTTATATTATTCCATAGTACTCCTACTTGAGTACAACTTTGGCTATTCTCCCCAACTCCGACGGCAACAATTCTGGGGTAGCTTGGCGCAAATAAACTATTTTGAGGTGAGTTGGTGAGTTTCATTTGACAAAAGTAGGGCTTTGAGCCGCCATCTTGAGCAATCTTTTGAGCAATTATGTACCTTTTTAGTGGAGTTTCGTTTTGGTTATTGAGAACCACAACACCCAAATCAATAAATGAAAGTTCAATGTCAACTAAATAAGATGAATAAATATAACATAATAACTGTAATACAATCTAAATAATAATAATAATATCCTAGATATACTTCAATGCATTTAAAATGATTTACACTTTTTAAATGAATCAGCAGGTTATTTCATCAATCAGTCGCTGATTTTTGCTTTTGTTCTATTTATTTTAAAAGTGCTTTTCATTACATTATCTGTTTTTAATGATTAGCTGGGAGAAATCCTGTGGCTTTTTTGTGATGCTTTTAGTGGCGGCTTTAAGTCACCAAATATGGTTCCTCACCCTCAAGGGTTACGTGCAAATGAAGCCAACAGAAATGAGAGGCCTCACCAAGTTTTTAAACACGACCTTGGTGCCCAATGGACTGCGGCATAATTATGCCACAACAGTTGCCACACCAAAGATACGGTCAAGTAGGGTGAGGAAATTGAGTTTGTAGTATTCATGGAATAGATTATTTGCATTCATCAGACAAGCTGCCAAGATCTCAAGAGGTGTCAATATCGCGAGGACTGTTGACTGAGTGACAGCAGGTTATGAATGGAAAGAAAAAGAAAATAAGCAGAACTCTCAACCACAGATTCAATCAACATGAATTGCAGCGATGCAATATTTCACCAAACATGACATAAATGTGATAACAAGAAAACCAAAAGGAATTTAGGGGCAAAGTTTCCAAACTTAGTTAGGAATCTCCTGAATCAAGCTTTTGTTCCAGCACAAACCATTAATTACTTCCAAAGCCTTTTTCCCAGCAGCGTTGAGAACACCCACTCTTATCTTCGTTTCCCCCCGCAGCCCTAACTTTATCTTTCTCCTTACTTATCTCAGGAGCTGGTGTGTCTTGAGAAGGCCAGAGCAGGTGTGCAACGTATGCCTGAACTCTGCTACATGGGAACTGAAGACTTAAGTGATACTGAACTCAAGGTGTTCCCACACATTCATTGTCTTTTTAAGCAAACTCAAGTTTATCAACACAAAAGCTGTTGGCTTTTTGCATTTACGCTGCAAATTCATATGAAGCTGCACTGACTGGCTGCATGTCGCAGTACAATGGGCCGCACTATTCTGATCAATAAAACACTGGCATCAAAATAGGAGTTCAGAACACTCAGACACAAATTGACCCAAGCATTCATCCATCCATTAATTAATTTTCTCTACCAGTAATAAATATATGCTCAAATATAGAAAGGTTAAAACCTAAGCAGGATAACGTGTGTAAAAGCAGAATTGTAATCATATTTTGCAGCATATGGAAAACCATCATTGTGTGAAGCATTGTGAGAGAGGTGTAAAAAAAAAAAAAAAAAAAAATCATTCACGTTTAGGTATGAAGCAAATGATGTACAAATGTCTCTATGGAGTCATCGTCACTTTACTTTACTGATTCCATTCAAGGTAACTGGTAAAAATGTTAATTTGTACTCCTAATCTTATTCTTGAATGCAAGCGATTGTGCGACAGTATGCATCCATCTGGCACCCAAAATAATGTCTGCCTGTTTAATCATGCATGCAGACACTCATGAAAGCAACTATATGTAGAGAATGACTCCTTTCATAACAACCACACTTCATTTCATCAGCGCATAATTGCTCCTTGTTATTTCACTTAAGTGCTTTTCGCTGAATTATTTTCATTTCTAAATCTTCTTTCTCTCCTTTCATCTCCCTCTTCGTCTCCGTAATGCCCACCCCCACAGACCCATTATTAATTCAAGTCGTTAAAGTTTAACTTGCAAAGAAAAGAAAAGGATGATATATAGTTAGACAAGCAAATTTATGACAATGCGTATGCACACTTTCAAATGAAACTCTACTTTGGTCAAGTAACTTGTGGGGAAGTTCTGAAAGTCCTTTATGATATTAGCGCCGACAGATTGTGCCACTCACATTCATCATAAGCGAAAGACCACGACAATTCTTCATCTCACCTTTAGAATTGCAATTAGAATGTCAAGAATATGAACGCTTGGTGTGTCAGTTGATAGATTAATAAAACAATAATCATTCATTTTACCATGCAACCAAACAATAAATTGAACAAAGTAAAATGTGTATAGTTGGTTAGCCAGTTTGTTATTGACATAAATGATTGTCTTGTGAGCTGAATAAATTAAATATAATCACATTGTTTTATTATTGGCATTATTACGGGTGCCCAAAAAAAGAAATATTCTGTCAAAAAAAAAATATATATAAAAAAAAAAAAAAACAGCATACGCACATACCTACCTGTGACTAGAGTCTGTGGAGGTTGAAAAGCAGCGCAGAGCACTTCAGCGCGATGATGAACACCGCCCTTCCACTCTGATGGGTCAACGTGAGACTTGGAGAAGGAATGCCGGCGGAATACTGTCAACATCCTATAGTGGGAGACAGCAAGAGGGCCGGTGAGGAGCGGGAAAAACAACACTCAAAGGACTAATAACGGGTAAAATGACATCAGGTAGGATGTGGATGTGACACAAGGAAAACACGCTTACATTGCAGCTTCTAAAACAAGGCTCTGGTTTTGAAACTGAGAGCTACTTCTTGGGTACTGATTAATGCAATGGGCTCCCAGTTTGACGCACACTTCTTAAATTACGCATATTGCCGAAATAACCTTTAATTATTAGTTCGAATCAATATGGAATTATGGTATTTTCATCTACACTATCAGGCAAAAGTTGTACAACATCCTACAGAAATTACAGCTATTTTTAAAGCGCCCACAGGCACCCTTATTATCTGAGGCTGAAAAATATTTTATTTTGAAAAGTGACTGGATTCTCTCCATTGCATGCATCTATGACAGGCTCATGACGCATGTTACGATGCTAATTGACTCGGGCGCGTAGCGCTAATATTAAACCCACGCAGACAGCGGGAGACCTACTGGAAATATGTATTTACGGCGACAGGTGATTCCTACGCACAAACAAAGCCCACTCTGCACAATGTGCGATGAGTGCCTTTTGATTTAGCGTTATGATGAGTTACATATTTTCATGCACTTATATTCGTTCTGTGGTGTCTTATGCGTGTTTAAAGCCTTGTGGTTACCCTTGCTATGTTGTTCGCCAGTGATGTACATAAAAATACACAGTGGATTTGTGTCAGCCCCGCCCACTTATCACCATCCTTCCTCCCCCTCATGGACTTGCATGACCCGGTCCGGCGGAAAAAGGGTTATGGACCGATGGTCTAGGTTCTTTACGTCTTTCTGTACTTGGACATGACTACGTACGCACGTAACCATTTTTCATTTTCACAGGTTAGCATTTTCATAACTTCAAACCCTTCTCAAATGTTAATGTTTTCAAGCTTCCAAACACTCCTACTGCGTTAACTCGTGGTCAAGATGACACCTCCCAAATACCTCTCCCAACCCATCACCAGGAGGCTCGTCCTCAGCAGCAGCATGTGCGAGATGGCCGCAGCCTTGCCCAGGGCAACGTTCATTCTGTGGAGGCAGCAGCCATTGAAGTCCCACACCTGCAAGAGACATGAGGAAGATGAGATGAGGTGGAAACGTGATTTTGGTCCTCTCATTTTGACTTTAATAACAACTGCGGTGTTGTTGTTGACAAAATCTGGCAGGTGATTTTAAGGGCACTAGAAGTGTAGAGTTGAGGTGGCTGATTATTATTAATTACTACATGCATAATTATCACTCCCATCCAGGAATTGATTGTTTTTTTCCCACTGCTGGGCTGTTTTGAGGAGCCCAGTGCATTGTGGATCAAATCTGCATAAGCGAGTTAAAAATAAATATTTGCACATTTTTATGGCGGGTACCACACCAAATAGTTTTGAGACATTTTGAGTTTGGTGTGTGTGTGTGTGTGTGCATGTGGGGGTGTGTGTGTGTGCGCAAGTTCGCTCACTTTAACCTCTCCATCACCGCCCGCAGTGAACAGCCGGGTCTGCGTGTCATCCAAAGCCATGGTGGAGATTTCGGCATTGCCATGGCAACGGTGGATTTGCTTAACCTTTTGGCCCGTGTCAGCCAGCCAGCAGATCACAGAGGAGCCGGTGTCGCTGCTTATTACCTGCAGTGAGAGAGGGAAAGTCAGAGGATATCAATCATTGAAAGCAGGTTGCTCTGTGCTCTGTGGTGAGAAATGATGACTTTTAATGATTGTGCTACATGCTGAGAAATGAAGATTTTAATGATTCTGACATATCACGCATGCATCAGATCTACTGTCATGCTAAGACATGGGGTAAATTATAAAAGTGAAGCTGCTGTCAAATGGAAGTGTATCTAAATAGAATGGGCATTTCTTAAAACCAGCCAAATATCAAAGTGACCATTTTATCATCTCGGCACAGTGACCATGCAGTCAAAGTAAAATATGAAATATGCTTTGCCTTTATTTAGAAATTTGTGTTGTTGTTGTATGTTGACATGTGTGAACGCTCAAACAAGCAAAGAAGTGAACAAGAGCTTCGACTTGTCTAGTGTTGCCAACTTAACATGTTTGCTATATTTAGTGACTTTTTGTCAACTCTAGCAAAAATTAAAAAAAAATAAATTAAAAAAAGTTTGCAAAAATGTCAAAGGTCCGAATCTTACCAACATTCTTACTTTCAGCACATTGGAAGGAAAAGGGTCAATTATACAAATCTACAGTTTCTTACAATGTAAGCCATCACTGCATCTTGGTAAAAAAATATTAGTCTACCTCACTATATTTGGGAGTCCGGGCTAAGGTCGTCTAATATGAGTTGGCGGTTGGTGCACAGTAATTATAATTTTGTTAAAAATGTGTATTACCGAATTATAACAACACAGTACATAGCATATCTACACACATAGTAAATAATTGAAACAAGGAAATATGCTGTTTCTAATTATACTAAAAAATATTATATAAATGTTACCATGTAGGCTCGGCCCCATGAAAGCATTCCAATTTCTCACGTGGCCCCTTGGCAAAATTAATTGCCCAGCCCTAATTTAACCCCATAATGTTGAGTAATTACCTCGGCCATGCACAAAAATCAGCGGATTTTGATTGCAGTCAGTGAGTCATCTGTTCAGCCATTATTGGTCAGTCGTTAAGTTGTTCAGGTCATCAGTCGATTCATCGAACCATCTGTCAGTCAGTGAGTCAGCCCATCCATGCATCAGACTGTTAGTCAGTCCATCGAGACGTCCATCAGTCAGTCCATCCAACCATCGATCTGTCCGCCACTCATTCCATCAGTGCATCAGTCTGTTCGTCAGTTCATCAGTCAGCCAGCCATTCGATAGTTGGTATGTTAGTCGATCCATCAGTCTACAGAGCAGTTCTTCCTTCTATCAGTCCGTCAGTCCATTTGTAAGGCAATCCATCCATCCATTCATGCATCAGTCTCTCAGCTCTATCAAATTCTATTCTACTTTACAAACTTAAATCGGTCATGCAGAATACTATACCTAATGCATAATTACCCAGACTATTCTTAATCCTAGATTTTATTTATGAGCTATTCCACTGTCAGTGAATTAAACGGTCTTTTCTTTGGTAAGTCTGTCAGTCAGGTAATTCATCTGTGAGTTAGATGTCGATCAGAAAATCAGTTTGACAGTCAGTTGATAAGTAACTCAGTCCATCTGTCTTTTTGTCCGTCTGTCCGTCAGTTATTCCATCTAATATTCATCAGTCAGTAAGGCAACCTGTCCATCAGTCCTACCGAGTTCTGCTTCAAATGATCAATCACCCCTTCTGCAGTGCACTACTGTACAGTTTATTACCTAGTTATTATATATTAATTACCTAGTTAATGTTCACTTACTACATTTGAATCATCAACTTGTCTATGCAGCCATCCATCAACACATTCTTTCTTTTCGCTGCACACTGAACCCTCACATGTTTGAAAAGACTGTTGTAAAGCACACAGGTGACAGGGTGCTCATGACCGCTGGTCCTCGCCTCCTCCTTCGTCCTCTCCAGCAAGACAAGCAGGCTGTTGAAGGTGAGCAGCAGAAGTTGGCGTTCTTCCATCAGGAGCAGGAGTGTGTGCGTGTCTTCCTGGGTCGCTGGGAAAACGCCCCCCAGACGATGAATACAGAGCTGACGTGAAACATCCCATAAACACAGAACCTGAACAAAGAAAATGGATGCCAGGAGTTTATATTAGAGTGTAAGGTTGACTACATTTACACAAATAAAGTGCAATATTAGTTTGACAGTAATCTAAAAATAATCAGAGTAACAAAAAAAAATGACCAAAGATGGATGACCGCTCTACCCCAGTTTCTGCACTGCATGCCTCAGAGTGCCTCTTAATGAGAAGTCTGCCATATTGGTTTACGGCAACAAACAAGATGAATGTCTCTGGTGCAGGAACACTTCCAGAGGAAAGTGTGGTAAAGCTTTCAAAGCTTCTTGCAGTGGCAGATGGTGTTTAAGAAGAAGGCAGATGGAACATAAATCACCTCTAAAATATTTATTCCCCTCAGAAAATCTAAAAGAGAAGGCAAAACATGCACAGTGCTGCAACAGGAGGGAGAAAGAGCGGCAACATCATCATTTGTGCAACAGAAAGAAAGCAGACCGAGAAGAAAATGTGGTCATAATTTTAATAAATGGAGGCAACAGCGTGAAACAAATCTTCCTATTCCTCTGCAGTAAGGTATCAAAATTAATAATACGATGATTCTCAGTGGTCATTTTTCTTTACTGAGCAGACAACACGCACACAAGCACACAAACACTTATACCTTATCTCTGGAGTAGCTTAGTAGTTGTTTTTTCTTCTGCAAGAAGCAAACAGCCGTAACTGGGGCAATGTGGCCAGTGAGTATGTACGTTGGCTGGGAGGTCACGAAGGAGTTCCACAACAGAACCTGATGATCCATACCTGCAGCGGCTAACGCACAATCGCAAATCTCAAATTAGAAAACATAACGAGTGTCTGCAATTGGGCAGTGCATTTTGGGTTCACTCCGTGCAAGTTTATTTAAGCAATTGAAAGTTCCGCTCCAATTGTGCAACGACGTTAGTCGCTTTATAGTCATATGGCAACATAATATTGTTTCATAGTAATATATAATTAGTAATAGAGTAGATACTTTTCTTTGTCAAATAACTTCTCGACTTGACGTTGACGTCGATCTCGTTGGCCGTAATGGATGCGACAACAAAGCATTCATCCAATCTAATTTTTTACACTTGCACTTTTACAGCATACCTTTCCGAGACCGATTTGTGCACCAAACCATATGGCACGTCAGGACACAAAGATCATATGCAATAAGTTAAAACAAAAAAAATCCCACACAGTTTTAGTAGTGTAACAGAATGTGATAGTTTATAAGGATTTATAAAAGCAAATTATGTCATCATGCTTTTTTAATTTAAATTCAAATCGACAGTAAAAATTCTATTCATGTACTTACCAATCATCTTAAGGTCACGGTGATAGTCTATGTCCCAGACTCCTCTCTTTGAAACGGAAGAGGTCACCCGTAGGCTCTTGCTGTCCTTCTCCTTCCGGCCAATCACTAAGCTGCTTTGTGGCCTGGTGCTGCATGACACAAAGGCCTCCAGTGATTCCAGGTAAAGCACTGAGGGATGTAAGAAAGTAAGTATGATAAAGATCAATGTCAGTTTCCACTTGTGAAAAAGACCTTCATAGAGAGGAGACTGGTATTGATCTAGGCAGTTATACCACAGAAAGCTTTGAGGTCATGTGTGTTTATGTGGTCCTTTGTGTGACATAGACCATAGCAAGAGGTCAAATGTATCAGGCAAAATATACAGTTATTTTGTCATTAAACCTTGCTGATTGTGATCAAAGAGGAGAGAGCACATTGCTCTGTATTAAATACAAAAATGATATAACATGGCCATCTAGTGGGGGGGGGGCACTGCTACCCTTGCTCGCATGCCACTCACGGCCCCTTTACACTAAATGCACATTACAATGCCTATAAGACTTGTGCAGCGGATGATAAGTTCCATGAATTTAATATTTGCTATTGAGAACTTCTTAGAATACTAATATTCCATCCATCGGGAGTGAAAATTGCTTCAACTGAGGATCATTTCAACTGCAACAAAGTGAATATAAAACATCCCTGCTATGGTTCGTGATGGCGACGACACGGTGTGCATTGCTTTTATTCAAATTGGAGACGTCACCCCCGATGCTTTCATTGCTGCACTTTTAAGAGACATCCACTCCACTTATTATGCGCTGACCGCAAATCCACCATAGAGAAAAAAAAACAACATCCACCGCGGAGAATTAGCTGCTTTCATTTGCTCTCTGGTATTACAGAAAAAGTAATGGACCTTGCGTCATCATCCATCTCAATTAACACATTGATTCAGGATATCCGATTTGGAAGCCGGACACTTCCATCAGTGACAGCTTGGCTGACAAATAACATTGAGGTGCTGAGATGGCATGTGACAGCCACAGGTCAAAGGTTACACCCGGCGCTATTTCCATCTGATTATTTTCCATTCATAACATTTCTTTTTGAGTCTGGAAATCAAAATATGGCTCGATTTCTCAGAGAGAGACGTGTGACTCATCACTGATTAATGACTTCTTCCCTCTTTGACTGACACATATCAAATCACGAGGCCTTTGTGACCCACAGCAGCTGCTTCAGCCTGATTAAGCACATGTCACTTTACGTTCACTTCTTGGAGTTTGGAATCGAAAAAGCAAGAGATTAAATCAACTCTCTTGTTCTGAGGGCAAATTATAACGAAGACTCAGCATTCATCTATGCGCATTCGGGCATTTCTCAGCTACAAACTCGATACTTCCTCCGAGATTGCTTTCAAGGCCCCTTGGGTGTGTGGCAATCCCAATTTCTTCCTAATTCCCTCACAATTGAGCCTCTCTGTACCCCACCCAACTCACTCTGGTGGCCCAGCCATAGCTAATGGTAAGCCTCCCACTGGTACCGCAGGGTGGGTAACTTCAAAAAGAATAGCACCAGCACCCAGAGGTATGCAAACACACACACTCCACTGAGGCACACACAAACACAGCTCCCCCTTGGTTTTACACAGTGCCTGAATAATCGCAATTAGCCACCACTTTCAATCTATCGCCTTTGTTTCCCCTTTACTTGCTTTCCCTTTGTTTTCCCATCGGTTGTGCTTATTTATGAGCTTATTCTTCTTTCTCCCCCTCATCGGGATCCCTCGCTCTCGGCCAAGTTGGTCTCGGAACGATGCAACTGCTGACTCATTATTAAACAGCCCAATGACTCTAAAGGAGAGATGGAGCTGAATGATGCAAGCGATCAATGATACAATAAAGCGACCTCTTTGTCACCCGGGATGAGCTGAAGTGGGAGAGTCTCAAGAGGACAGGCCTCCAGCTCAAACTTGATGCCAGCAGTCAAAAGTCTGGCGGAGGAAGTGGATGACTCAGGACTCACCCCATCCACCCCTGCTGCATTTGCTGTTAAGGTTGAAATGCAGAAAGAATAAACGAGCATCACTGTTGACTGGTGTGCTTGTGTCAAGGTGAAAACATGGCAACGCATTATGAATACACATGTCCATGTGATATTTTTTTATTTTATTGTATATTTTCTTCCAGATATTTGCAAGAAAGTAAATTATTTTTCATTTTTTGCTGAGGGGCACAAAATGTGAATTTCTGAGGGAGGGGGATGGTGAGAATGTTAATGATTTACACACAAGGCTGCAGCATAACAAAAACAAGTGAAGGATAATTATTCCATTGAAGTTCCATCCAGATGTCAATTTAATACTGAACAGTACCCACTAAGGCTTGCTTCCTTAGAATTACACGCATGATCGCTGATTTGATCTTGTCATCAGCCACATATTATGGATCTAAAAGTCATTATCCGTCACAGGAAAAATGTTTCGAGAAATAGATGTATACAAAGATACCTCGTGGCTGCAAAGAACCGATGATCCCAGCTGATTAGAAATAATTAGTAACTGAAACTTTATTTTTACTATTACATTACTCATCAGAACATAAACTAAATACACAACATTTCAATATTGGATGAAAATGCAGGAATCCTAAACTAACAGAAGACCACACGGGTGACCAATTTGATGCCAAAATATCGATACACCACGACCAAGGTTTCCGATACTCTCATGCCCTCTCATATTATAATATCAATATTTCCACAAATCGGTGAGGAAGCAGTTGGAATTAATCATTATCTAATTTCAGCTGTCTTGTGTGAGCTGAAAGTTTTTCTTCTTTTGCCTTTCACTGCGTGCAAGTATTGGCCAAACTACTAGAATAAAAGTTAAAATATCTCATAAGATACAGGTCACGCAAAGAGACCAGATATGCTTATATTTGTCTGGATCCGTGAGTGCATTTTATTCTATTCACCTGTATACCATTGATCAGTAAAAAGGTGTTTATTTCTTAAAACGTTTTGCCTTGACAAAATATCTGAATCGGGGATACCGAGCTCTGCCATGTCATTAAGAAAAATTTAGGGCAGGTGTGGGCAAACTATGGCCCGGGGGCCACATGCGGCCGGTTAAACGTTTTAATCCGGCCTGCCGAACTTGAAAAAAATTAATTGAATAAACCTTGTTAATGTTTTATTTTCTAAATACTGTGGTTTTTCAAAGACATATATATTGTTGTAATGCTTATGTTCACTTTTATTTAAAATGAAGTGTATTTTTTTTCTCCGATGAGGTGAGATTGCCAAAACACTCCACCCATCTGCTCCTGGTCCGGCCCCTCTGTCAAATTTTAGAACCCATTGTAGCCCGCCAATCAAAAGGTTTGCCCACCCCTGATTTAGGGTATGACCAGCACTACTGCTCGGCACATAAAAGTGGTTTTACTTTTCATGGACAAACCGCAATGTTTTGAAGGGAGAATTTGACAAAGAGAACTTGAAAGCATGGATTCATTTTCCTTCTATCAACACTTCAGGCTGTTGGTGGTTGTGTAATGATTGATGTGGCATTTGGAACTCTTTGGTTCAATTTGTACACATTTGCAGCAAGTTATGACAACGGACTAAACGAATAATTCCTGCTCTTTGCTGTATCAATGTCACAAAGAACCACAAAGTTACAGGAAATGTGTACCTTCTAATGTGAGTGACTATGTGCTGGTATGTGACAAACTAGAACGTGTGCGCTTGTTCTACCTTTCCTCACCCAGGCTGGCTTGTGTGCCTGATGATGAACAATGTAACAGCAGTGATGTTTTCCTTTGACCACATCATCCCATTGGATGATGACAGCAGAATCAGAGTCCGTCCACAGATAACGTCGCTCAAACAAATAGAGCTGGGCTGATGTAAAATATAAAGCGCTGACCTGGGAAAACACACACACACACACTGTGAACCATGCAGCGATGTCACATTTGGAATTCTTTTATATTTCACTTTTGTATAGTGTTCTTCAGTTTTCCCAACTGTGTGTCACCTGTCCACCAATGTCACCTATAGCCAGGATAGCCTGATCTGGTTTGGAGGGATTGAACCAATAGTCCAGGCACCATGGAGTAAACCGTAAACCCTGGGAAGGAGAGAGCCAAACTATATTTTAAAAAACGTTTACACATTACGGTATATTGCAACAAATGTTAAATAGTTTTATTCTAAATAATAAACAATTATTTTGGGGATAAATCTTTAGAGCTTTTTACCTGGATTTTATATTGGCAGCTGAAGTCCTTTTTAGATAGTATGTCATAAAAGCACACCTCCTTACTTGTAAATGACACAGCTATCTGGGCGGCATGGAGAAGGAATTAAATGAAAATATATCCATATGATAGAAGCTATTAAACATTTGTATGCCATACTTTCCAAGGCACAGAATCATATTTGAAAACTTAAACAGACACAAAATGTTATAATTATTAGAATGACAGAAAAATTATATTACCATGAAACATTATGAGTAGAAATATCATAAATAATGATCCAAGCATTTTGAACAAGCTTGTTAAGTGAAACAATAATTATGATATTTCATTGCCTGTCCAAGCGGAATGAATAATAAGGGATGATCATGGCCGAAAATGTAATCAATTAATTTTCTGAAAATGAATAAAAATATCACTTAACAAAATGATACAATTATTGATAGGTGGTGAGCTTGTGTTCTTTGTGCTGGTGCTGAATTGATAATAAAAAAAATTTTCATCATTTTAATTAAAACATTTTCAATCAAAATAAAAAATTGCCTTCTCTTATCATTGGTAATAAAAAAAAAAGTTTAATTCTACAGAGGCTTAGTTTTTTATTTTATTTTATTATTTAGAGTAGTCGCATCCCCAATTTTTTTTCATTCATTTTCAAGGTCGACTTCAGGATAGGCTCGAGTCGCTGTCGTGCGATCACCTTGTGTACATTTTGCAGCAGAACCACGTCTGTCACCCACAGGTCTTTGGGTCGGACTGTGCAATTTTGCAGTCGTTGGGTGCTCATAAGCGACAGGTCAGTGCAGTCTCGCAGCCCCACAGATCCTCCTTTACTCACAGTCATGTATTGTCCCCAACTCGGCAGGTACAACACCTGAGCAGATGGGATGGCGACATTTCGGTTATTTTGTATTGGCATTTAGGTACAAGGAACAGTGACAGACAAAATCATAAGTGTGCTATGCACACAACTGTGCTTTTCCTTTGTTAAGAGCAAGCATGGCAGCAGCCACAGGACAACCATATCAATGGACGTGTCCACTGCATTTTTCCTGTTGGCGCCAAGTCAGGCCTGACTTTTTTAAGAAATTAAAAACAAAGAAAACATATTGTTCAAAACTATCTTTTCAAAACACATGGGTATCATATTTTTAAACATAATTATACACGCTTACATGTTCAAAGTGTCTTTCAGAGCACCTTCGGAAAAAATGAGGATGAACATGACAACTTAGGGAAATATTGCCATTGGACTCAAACAGGCCACACATTTTCATTTATTATTCAGTACTGATCTCTTCTATTTCTGGAAAGTGCATAATCGGTACAGGGAAAAGATTGGTCATGAATTGTTACGCTATTAAAACACCAAAGGCATTTTTCATGTGAGAAGCTGTTTAAATACAAATGATATTACACTGCATTCATTTTGTTTAATCTGAACTCATATTCGGATGAGTTTGACGTACTAGTGCCATAAGCATTTTGCTATCAAGGACATCTATAATCGGAGAATGAGCTTTCCTGTCTTTTTTTTTTTTTTTTAGAGTTTTCATATGATTTGAGTAGAAGCAGGTATGTGTGAGAACAGAACCTTTGAGAATATGAATACAGTACAGAAGTGGTAGAAACGTTTCTGACGCATTTCTTTCTTATTTTCTGAATAAAGAGCAAGTCTGACCGGGGATGCGTGTCAAATACAGTATTTGACTAAGTTTGGGTTAGAGTTCCAATCCACAGCGCCATTTTAAGACAAATTTAAAGGAAAGTCAGAACCCGCTGCAGTAGTAAAATCTGAATTACAGGACAGGTTTGTGTGAAAATAATTCAAGGATGTAAATATAGAAAAGCAACAAATGTTATTAAAACAATAAGCATGGTGCCTTTTTTGTACAATGTGACTGTATTTTTAAGTCTGTTTCTGATAATTAATCTTGAGGTTTTTGTGTAATTATTTAAAGAAAGAGCAAATAATTTAATCTACATGAATTTCATATTGTCGGTGCTTACACTACAAAGTTACTGTCATATTGTTTTCACAAATATGGAAATAGTCAAAAATATCAATATAATGCATATTCTTATGTAAAAAGGGATTAAAAAAAAATAATCCACCGGCTTGTGGCTGGTTCTGAGGGGGCCAGGAAGATTTCTTTACATGGGGCCCAAAATCCCTAGCTGCGCCTCTGGTCACAGGTGCTTTGACTCAACGAACAAGTAAATGAGCTCTTACTTACCGGTTGAGAAGAATCACCTGTGGATAAAGGCAAATTGTGTCAGGGCTTTTACGTTCTAGACCGGGATTTGCCATCTCTGCTTTTGGGTCTTGTCTGACCAGTTGAGAATCACTGAACTACATCACACACAGTGTCTGTGTGTCTGACCCTTAAAGACTCGCCTGTAGGCGGCAAAACCTCACAGCCATTCGGGGAAAACAGGGTAACATTTCGACATTCTCAGGGCCAAAAGATTGAAGCAGTGAACTATCGCTTTATTCACAGCTGTCGGCACTTTGTAGCGGCCGGTTCATTTGCATACTAATTCATAGATGTTAAACTTTCGGGAGTCCAAAGCCACTTATCTCAAATGAGCAGAGACATTTAGATGAGAGACCCTAGCTCTTAAAAAATGTTAGACAGTCAGCAGGCTGCATGGGAACTCCATCATGTCAATGTCAAAGTGTTGTACATAACAGCTGCGAAGCATCGTGTCTGCAAATGAACACGCTGGCTCACTCACTAAACCGCCCTCCAAGTCTCCATGAGGACAGCCGCCGTTTACCTTTTGGACCGGGTCTCGATGGGGACAGGTCAGAGTGCGAGGATGCTTCCAGCAAGGCGCACGTTTCACTCTGCTGTGCTTCAGCTTTTCAGTCAACTCCTGATGCAGAAAAGAGCACAGCCCTCCCCACTCCATTCGACCCTTTTCGTTCACACCATCGCTGTCAGGGAAGAGGCCGCGGTGCCCCTGACTGACAACTACGCTGTCAAACAACAAGCCGTACTCCTCTTTGGAGCGGCTACCAACCGATGAGCAGGCCAGATGAACAAATTCACTTTTGGACAAGGAGCGAGACACCCCAGGGGAGACCTAAGTCAAAATCAACAACATGAGAAGACATTAAAGACTTTGCACATGATTCAACTCATGTATGATCTAAAAATCACCGATTTTGCTTGATTGATTCGGAAATGCGTATAGAACGAGTGTCTTTGTTCATTCATGCATGCCAGTGTCAAATAGTACAAATAATATTACAGTTTTGTGTGATGTCTGCACTCTCATTATAAGTCCCGTTGCTTGAAGAGGCAAAGGCTTGCTGGAGACTGTCCTTTGGATTGTAAGGTATTTCTTAAGGAAAGTTCAAGGCATGACTATAGGATGCCACAGTAAGGCATGAATTCAATTTCTCCTCCTTTGCGACAGTAATGTGAGGCTATTAGTAAAGAGAAAAAAGACTCACAAAGAAGAGCCTATGTAGCTTCTTGTAGTCTTCCATGCTCATCTTGCTCTCGAGCAGTGTCACCTCCATCCTGGCTGCCATGGTAACACGTCAGCCGTGTCATTCAGTCAACAGCATACCGGCGTGTGTCGACACTGGAGACAAGTAATTGCAATCGCCACGCCACGTGGACTTGATGAAAATAATGACATAATTCCTTCCACACGATAATAAACTATTCACATGTTCCGCTGCTGGTTGTCACGTCAACATAATGACGGGAAAGGGAACCTTCTCGGTGTTAGCTGCTCTCACGATCGATGTTGAATAGCTGCTCAGTGTCAACGTCAATGCTCGGGACCCAAAAATCTCCCTTGAAGAGGCAAAGGCACGCCGTTCACGTTGCTCAAATGGCAGGTGATGTGAAATAGAATACGGGAGCACAGTAGATAAGCAGCAGGAATTATACTTCAACGTTTGCCATACTACAGTGTAATGATTTAAAAGCACTGCTGGAGTCTGAAGCATAGGAAACATGATGGAAATATCCCTTATCTAATAAGCTCTTCAAAGGGTGGTAAAAACAGGTTGACAGAAACATTTTACGAGGCAAATTCAGCGCAAGTGGCATCAAACTGAGCAGAGATTTAGATGACAGGGCCTGTAATGAAAGCTAAAGCGGTCCCTTGCTGAAGCATGCATAAAATACAGCATATTATACTGTTTTGTGGGAAGCGACTCACATCCATCAATAAGAGATTAGAAAGGCGCAGTTGCTAATAATGTGGCCGTACAGTAGATGCAATAACTTTTTGCTACCGGAGGATGCGTAAATCATACTGAAATCAGTTTAATATTTTAAAGGTAACCAAAATATTAAAAACACCTCGCTATGATACAATGTGGCTCCACATCACGTTTTTTTTTTTAAACAGTTGAGTACCTCTCAAAACCGAGCATTTTTTTCTGTAAAGGCAAACTTGGTTATTGATACGGCTTCTGTAATATCACAGTTACCTGCAGTTGTACTAGTCTGATGAAAAACAGACAGGAATGAGTTTCGTGAAAGTGTGAAGAACTGGGGAATTTAGCGAACTGAATTGTCCAAGTCATTTTTAACTTAGTCACATTATCAATAATAAATGGAAATGTCACATTTTTTCAGCAAGCATATTGCCAATCTACTTACTAGAAAATTTTGTTCTTATGTTTGAGTAGATTCAGTCATTCAAGGTCTTGGTAATCAGCAAAGGTTGAATCAAGTCAACTGGACTGCAAATTCAAAAAAATTTTCAGTTCTTTAGAACCTACAAAATGTCTATAATTTGGAAGAGTGCATTTTAACAAAAACAATGCAAGCTAAAAATTGGGAGGTTTGTTTAAAAACATTACAATTATTCTCCAACAATTGAATTGATAATGATGCTGAGTCCAATTTCAATATACTATAAAAATCAGAAAAACATCATTTGCATAACAATTTGGAACAAGGGGTAGTCTGTAAAAATGCCAACACAACTAACCTGCTTAAACGCAATTTAATCAAGTTGCTTAAATTTCAAAGGAAGGGCCGCACACAATAATAAAGACTTACCAAGTCATCCAACTTCTGAGAGTTCAGTTCCCATGGTGAGTAATAGTCTCGCACATTGTCTGAAGACACAGAGTTGTTTTTCAAAAGTATCTCAAAGATTCACCAGAGGCTTTTCCTTGACTTTTTGCATTCCGTATGTGAAGTCTGATTCCAGAAATGCACGCTTAGAACCTAGCGACAAACACCAAAAACCCAGGATGTGGCACAAACACACCCACAAAGCGTTAACTGGCCGGACAGTGGTAACACACACACACACACCCACACACACACCCCCACAATTCTTGTTCTTTTATTAGGCCTACTTGCCAAAGACCCATGCAAGTTTCCTGGCAACCAAGGAGTGAAAAAGAATTGCATTTGTTGGTCCTGGTTTCAGGACAATGTGTGTTCATTCACGGATTAGTCACTATTGAGCAACAGCAACACACCAACTTTACAGTAGATTTTTTAGAACAACATTGACAAAAATGGCAAGAACATGGGCTCCCATTCTCACTCACACATACATACTCAAGGGCTATATTGGCGCCATTCAAATTTTTACTGTGGTTAAGACCGAGAAAATTTCTTTGGATGTGGTAAAGGGGAAAAAAAAAAAAAAACATATTTCCAGAACACCAGTAACGACTCATTCAACATAGATATGATCTCTTCCCGCCTTCCCTTCTGCCTCAGTGACCATTATCAGTTCATGTGTGCGACTTAATGGCCTGGAATAACTTGAATTAGCCGATTACAGCGGTCGTCAACGGTGACAGGATCAGAAAATTAGGTCTCAGCAATTTCAATAAAAAAGAAAAAAAAAAGCTTTCAAAAAAAATATATCACAATTGGATTACAGCACTGCATGTAGGAGCCAGCGTACAGCTCAAAATAGCCCCGCACAAATCCGCCATGGAAAATCCACTATTGTACAGGGAGAAGAATGAAGGTGCCGCAATGGGGGGAAAATGCGTCCGGATCTTGCTACTGTACGGTAGAAGGGGAAGGGAAGGGCAGCGGAGAGGAAGTGAAGTACTTTCATCCCGCACAAAGACTTACTTTGGAAAATCTTTCGCCAACTCTTTGAACTCTTAATCGACAGTTTGAAGAATAGTTGTGCTTTTAAGGTTTGTTTGACTATTATCATGGGAGAAGGGTTGTAAATAAAAAAAATAAAAGAATAGTTTCATTCATATCTGGCAACTACAAGTATATTGAGCAGATGGCTGAAAAAAGTATAACACACGTGAGGTTTGATGCAATTCTAAATCATTGTAATGAATTTTTTTTGGTTGCTCAACAAAAATTGCTAACATGCAGTTTTTGTAGAACAGCAACATTTATGGTCATAAAAATCCCAAACCAACTGATCTAACAATGGTCACTGACTTGTTCAGTATTTATCATATCACTGATTATGATCATATTTCACAACACAAGAGCCTCAAATTGGGAAACAACATAAGGGGAATATACAGCAAAGGTCAAGGTCAAGGTCAAGTCAATTTATTCATCAAACAAAAAAAGTTGACCAAAGTGCTTTCAAGAGTGACTAAATCAGAGTATTTTAAAGCATGATTAGACAGTGAATTAATAAAAAAACAAAACAATAAAAGGCTGTGGATGACAAATAAAAGCAGATCACAAATAATGATGCTGAGGAAGTAGACAAATGATTTGCTCTTTTCTCAGAGAGCAGTTAGAAATCAATCCAGTGTGCAGATTTCTTTATAAAAAAAAAAAAAAAAAAAAAAAAGGCGACGAGAGATTTTCTCTTTCAGGCAATGAAAGTAGAGCGTTGAGATTTTGTCCGTAATTAATAGGAAATGTCTCTGTGGTCAAAACCAGTTACCACGGCGCTATGAATTATAGATGAAAGACAAGGCCCAGCAGTGTCCAGCACTTTCTTACGTAGGTGTGAGGGATGTGTAACTTGACTTTGTCGACAAGAACTCATTTGACTTCCACTTTTTTTTTTTTTTGCATTGTTCCTTTCAAGAAACCCATGAAGAGAGTCATATTTTCTCAAGATCGCAAGTGGTAAAAATGCTAAGCAATGAATTATAACAACAATAAACGAGCTGAATAAAAATTGAGTCATCAACAATGTTTTGCTTCAAACTACCTTTTCCCCTCCCCATCCTCCGCGATGTTGTGGCAGCTTCATCTCAGGATTCTATGTCGCCGTCTTGAAGGCCTCCAGTATCATGTTGGTTTGGTGGGTGAGCCGGTTGGCGCTGACAAACACGTTGAGCACTCTGGGAGCGACCATGACAGAAAGACAAGGACACGCATGTCTGTCATCGTGCAAAGAAACCATGGCAACAATATTGATCCAGGAAACACTTTGATCTGCCTGCAAGGGAGAATGTCAGGCTTCAGAGAAAACAAGCCAGCGTGAATCCACTGGAAATGGGTCAAAGGAATTATTCAGGAAGGGCGGATTGAATAGAAAGCGAGACTGTGATCAAACGACAAGCATTTTACGTGGCGGCGACAGCTTTCGTGTACGTGCTGACAAGCGCCAACTCTTAAATGACGGGAGTCGCGGGAGAGAAAAAAGGGACGCTCGGACTCAACGCGAGGGTGATGATCGAGGAGGACCAAAGAGAAAGAATAATCGTTAAAATGTCCTAACACAGCAAACAGACACGAAGCTTACTTTCCATCTTTGAAGAAGGTTTTGAGAGCGTCGCTGAAACTCTTGGAGTATTTCACAAAGTCTTTCTTCTGCTGTTCCAGTGCCTAACACGCACAACCTTTTCAGCTTTGCTTGTTTCAAAAGATGGCATCTGGGGAAAAAGCATTTCCCCCCCATCATTTTATCTCTGCTTACCTGTCTGTTTTGATACTGGTACCTCCTGAAGATGGTATTAACGATGTCTAGCAACTCTTTTATGGCACTGGCGATGTCTCTGGAGGACACACAAGCACAGCATGTAAAGGAGCGATAACAATACGTTTGATCATCTCTTTAGTTCTCGAGCCAAAATTACTCTTCTTTCATCCAGATCACTCTTTGGTTTTCTTGTGTTTCACCCCCTCACAAACCTGATATTTTTTTTTTTTCATCCATAAATATGATTATTTTAAAGAACCATTTACTTGGAATTGATTTTATTCATAAGCCCTTCACTGGGCAAGCAACTTAAGGAGTCAATAAGAGTGTTAAATTCCAACAGTGAAGCAGGCAAAAAAAAAGGAAAACTGCGAATGTGTGTACTTAGACCGTATTAAGAGGAAAATGTCTGTATCCAATGTCAAACTTTGAAATAAATACTAATTTTATTCAACCATCCACCCAGCAGGGAGGGAGGAAATAATGATGATGTGTGACAAATGCCCTCTGGTTATATTGCTTTTAGAATGAGAATTAATAAACACAATTAACTGCAATGAGCTGCTTTGCATAAAAATACACGCCGACTTGTTCAAACAAACTTGCCTCCACGCATGCACTGCAAATTCTGAAAGAGCTCGGAGAGATAACGACATTCTGATCGAATTACAAACATCTCATCTTTTGCATGAAACAAATATAGAACTACTACCGGTAGGAAAAAACTAACTAAACTATCATGATTATGAAATCCGTATTAGCAGTACAGACAATTAAAAAAAATTGACTCCCGTGAAGAGTAAACTGTGACAAACTCTTTGATAACAGTTGATTACATTCAATATTCTAGAACTGGAGCAGGGATATTAGACTTGCACTAATTCCTATTTCATATAAGGTGGCTAACAATTCAGAAATACACCTGCAGTGGAATCTTGGTTAATGAACAACCAGGTTCACGGAAAAGGAAAATGTACAGCTTTAGTTCACAACTAGTCTTTGAATGACCGAGGAAGGCAGTCTTAACGTGCTTTTACTATTTGTTGTTTTGCTCTTAAAGGGGAAATCAACAACAAAATGTTATTCACAATAATATATTCTATGCACCACCACGAGTGTAAACACAACATTCCCGATTATTATTGGTGGATTTTACTGCTTAACTCCTATTCCACAAAGACGATATTAATCAGAATGCCATGTTTATACCAGTGGGACTGCATAGAAAGTTTTATTGTAAAGAACATTTTGGGGTTGACTTTCCCTTTAAGTAGCTTCTAGTGTTACTCCAAAGGAATTGGAAACTTCTAGTAAGTGATTTTAGGAAACCTAAACGTATTGCTGGTGAAAAATACACCATAACATATGAAGTATATGACCAAATAGTTAAACATGAGAATAGTGTTTGACTTTGCTGCGCTATGTTTGGATTGTCGGAATCTACCATCTAAAATACTGGAGTAATGATCATGATAATAACTCGAAGAAGGCGAAGAAGAACTTTCTAGGGTGATGACAAGGTAGGCGGGGTCACAAGACAGGGTGTCTCTTCTTGCTGCCTCGAGGCAGGCTGAGTGTGACCCACCAATATTGCGACACTTTACAACATTATGTTGTAACACTTGTTACAGTACGGCATAAAGCCACAATATGCTCAAAGTGCATGTAATTACTTTTACCATATAAAAAGACCTGTAGTACTTGTAAAACATTCAATTTTATCCTCAAAAGGTCAAAAATGTTCTTTCCAATAATATGTTCCATGCGCCTCCATGAGTCGAAACATGGCATTCTGATTAATATTACATTTGTGAAATCTGAATTAAGCAGCAAAATACACCCATTTTCATCCATTTCAGCAGGCGGACATTCTGCCACTTGCTGTCAACTAAAAATGACATAACAGTATGTCAGGGCTTAAGAAATGACTGCAAAGCTTGCGAATGTCACATGATCAAACTCTGAAACCGGTCTTTTTGTGCCAGTCAGTCAAAATCACTTATTCACGGGTAACCGGTCCACGGTGCAAAGAAGGCTTCAGTTCCATTCCTTTCAATAGGGAACATTACCTCAGTATGTGAACTTTTCACTGCTCCACAAAAACTTTCTATTTTAACTGACCTATTCATGTTTTTGTGCTCTTTCTGAAATGCACCAAGATGTTTCAAAACGGCACTTAAGTACTGGCCGACAGTAACTTAGTACATTAGTGCCAAAGGAGTATGATAAAGTGAGACATCGGCACTGAGAAACATGCTTTGCATGTAGCAAAGGAGCTATGTCTCACCCGCAACCCTTTCATTTTTAACGATTGAATGATGAATTTGCAATGATATACTGTTTTATAATCATAGTTGAAGTTATAGTTCGTGATTAACGATTAAGACAGGCAGTTCGAAACGGTGGGAGTGGGCTATTACGCGTTTTTTCGCTATTCGCAGCAGAGCTTGATCCCATCCCCCGCAAATACCTGGAATTATTATTAATTTTGACTTGGCGGTAAAAGTTCTGTAGTTATCCGCACAGTAGCACACAACCATTTATCCGGCTCACTTGATGGTCTGCAGGAAGCCCACTCTGTCATTGATCTCATCAGGTATGGTGCTGAGGATGTGTTTCAGAGCATGTGACCGCTCATTCAGCTCCTGGAATCCTGGCTCCTGCCTCACAATTCTGAACTCTGACAAAACAAATTAGTACAAAAAAACAACGAGGTTCCCTCAACAGCACAATGATGGGCACAATAGCACATGTGCAGGTTATGAGTAATGACGTGGAAAACAGGGAAAATCGAATTGTGTATACAGGATAAAAGAATATAAGATAAAAGAAACCAGGAAAAAAAAATAAAAGACACTTTTAACTATGTTTACCCTAATTATAAGTGAGTGCATGTGAGAAATCAATCACAGTGCACTGCACAAGGTATTGAATTTACTGAATCCCAGACAAGAAGGGGAGAAAGGACTGCTGGAGGAGTATATTTGTGGAGAAACAGCTCTCCCTAGTGGACAGTTTAAGTACTAAACTCCAGCATACAAGCACTCTGAGCAAGTATTCTGATTGTGCTATTGGTGAGGCACGCACTTTAGCTTACCTTTCACATCAGCAGCAGCCATGCGAAGTAGACACTCATTATAATTGATTTTCAGGTTCTTCTTTTCAAGTAGTTTCAGCACAAATTCCTCAGTCACGCCAGGGTTCGCCTCCTCTGCCTTGAGATGTTGATAGTGAAGAATAAGCATTATACCAAAAAACAAGTCAATCAATTCCAGAAAATAGTAATGTTTTGCAACAACACTTTTATAAAATGACCTTTATAAATGCTGCCCGCAACGTCTGTGCTGCTGACTGGTTGATTTTCTCCAACTGCAATTCGTCACAAAAAACATGCACAAATCGTCCGTTATTTATATATATATATCCTATTTTTATTTATAGGATAACTGGAAACAAGTTATGCTCAGTTGCTCGCAAGCAGCGATGAAGTTTGGCACTTAGTGAACAAATGTGTGAGAAAATAATCCAACATATCAGGAATTATAGTTTGGTTGCAAGAGATGTAGGGATTTTGACAAAGGATTCAGAGAATCTGGAGATATCTCTGCACGGATGCGTCAAGGTTGAAAATGAACATTGAATGCCCGTGACCTTCGATCCCTCAGACAAGACCGCATTAAAATCCAGCATCATTGTGCAAAGCATATTGAACACTTCAGGAAACCATTGTCAGTTAGGTCGTCTCTATAGCAACAAATGCAAGTTCAAACTACCATGCGAAGCAAAAAACATCTATCAACAAAAACTAGATATACTGCAGCCTGAGCTCATCTAAGATGTACAGATGCATAGTGGAAAAGTGAGCTGTGGTCTGACGAGTACATATTTCAAATTGGTTTTATAAATGATGAACTTCACGATCCTCCGAAAGAAAAAAAAAATACCATCGGGGGTTGTTATCAACTTAATACAGAAGGTTGCATGAGCAACTAATTACAGGGCACATAGATGGAAAACCATCCACACTCTCATTTACACCTCTGAACAATTTAGATTATTCAATAAATCTAACAAGCATTTTTTTTCTAAAGTGGGAGGAAGCCGGGGTACACAGAGATGAGATTTGAGCACAAAATCTTGCTGCCCCAGTTTAAACCTGAAGCCGCAGGATATTGAAGTGGATATGCAAACACTGTCACCTTACTGCCTCCTAATTTTACCGAATGGAGAATCTCATAACACTCAACAACCACAAAAGGTAAAATAGCAATGTCTAATAAGCTGTACACTATAACCACAATAACAAAAAAAATACTAATTATTTAACAACTTCATCAACATTGAGAATTTATCTGTGTAAATTGGGACCCTATAAGAAAAAATAAGACTTTTTAATAAGGTAGTACGTCGTTTTATAATTTTATCCACCTCAAGCGGAGGGTTATATATCTGCAATTTTTTGTTGTTTTTTTTACTTTCTATTCCTTGAGTTTTTGAGTGTTGTGTAGAAGAAAATGCCTTTTGTTTTGATGAATTTTTATCCTGTGTCGGAACAAACATGAAGAGGGGTTCTGTGCCGCCATACCTGGTCAAAGACAGGGTACATCACCGTGTACAGAGCCATGACTGAAGTGGTGCTGGCTTCTTTCCTAAAGTCCTCCATGGTCGTCGTCGACCGATTAATGGGACCTTCAGGTGCGTGCCTGGCCACCGATTCCGCCTTCGCTGTGTTCAGTCCCTCCCACAGACTGACAGCATGGGGGAGGACAAGATCCAAAGAAGTAAAATAAAGGAGAGAAGAAGAAGGGAGACGTGAAACATTTGTCATATTGTCTCACAGAAAAAAAATAAAATAAATAAAATAAATCATTTTCTTTTACAGTTGTTTATTAGTGAAGTACTCAAAGCCCAGCAATGTGAAACGTGTTGATCCGACCTGTTTGATTGGAAAAAAAAAGTTTTTTGCTTTGCAATATGTGGCGAATAAAAGCTGAAGACACAGTTAGTGCTTTATTATGGGTGCCATTGCATCTTGTAAGTAACTTAAATTTTATGAAATATTGTTAGTTTTGACTGATGTTTGGAAGAAACACAAATCTCAGTAAAAATATCATTTCTATCAAAACATGTATCTAAAAGAAGTAATAATTGCCTTATAAAATCATTTAGCTATAAATCCCTCAGACATCATTGCAACCATAAAATTTAAACTCATTCTCGTGCATAATGGCAATAAATGAGTAATCAGTGGTTCAGATTAACTGCATTTTTATGATGTGGGTTGTTTCGTTTTCCAAAGGGGATTCGTTATTTACTCGGATACGTTCTGCGCGTCGTGTGGCTGCTCATCAAAGTACATAGCCTGAAACGTTTCATTTGGGTGTGGTTGCAGAAAAAACGACACACCTCAACTCGGCACACCTAAGGTGACACACGATTTGGGAACAAAGCCAGCGATTTAGGCATTCCGATTAATAATTATAAACAAGGTCAGGACAAAAAAAATAAATTCTGATGGATTGCAGGTGTAGACATGAAAAATGTTTCCATGGCTTATTTTTGGACTTACCTCTGCTTTGTCCATCCTGAAACGTACAGTACATAGACATTTTCAAATAAAGTATCACACGCCCCTACACGTTTAACACTTGGATCAGAAAGCCAACAAAGCGATGAATAACAATAATTAATTACATTTGGTCTGCTGTCAAGAGATTAGCAGTTTAGCAGATGATTCAAAGTCAGCATTCGGACATCTTACGCGCCACCAACGAGTGATAAACAAACTTGACAGGAACCGGGAGGATAGGACAAGAATCGAAGCAGTGGAAGCTTTGACCAACTATATCGCACCACCTTGTTGACTTCTGTGTCGGGAAGTTTGCTGCTTCGCAAATCTGTAGCGCTGGGGAGGGCGATGTAGTCGGCTGTGCTTATCGAAAGTGCGACTAGTTGTAGTTCTCCCGCTCGGTCTCTTCTCTTCCATACAAAGGTATTTAACCGTCAATTGAACTACAAATCCCAAACAGCGACTAAAAGCGGAAATGCTAACACTGTCGCATGCGAGTGGTAATCGCGTATTCAACCAGAGTATCACAAAAATACGTTTTTTGAGTTGTTTATGGTTAATAAAAATAAGATGAACTCAAATAACAGTAAGATAATTTAGCTTAGTCTATTTACCTCACCGAAAGCTATCGTAGGTCGCACTACTAGGTCAAGAGAATTCCCCCTCCGCCCAACTGTTGCTGTGGCCATATTCCGACCAATGGAGTGACTACTTGTTATCAAACTGCGCTTTTGGTCAATATAAAGTATCCAAAACGTTCCCAAATGTTTTCTTTAAAACTAAATAAATAAATAAATAAAATATTGAATGAAATAGGTGTAAAATTAAAGACTGTATGATAACCATAAACACGTATAAGTAAACAGCGCCTTGAGCATGCATCAATTTATTGCCATATTGCATGTGGCGAAGCGTTGATAAAATACCTGATTCATATGCTTGTTGTTGTTGTTGTTGTTAGAGGTACAAAATGTTTTAACAGTTAAAACCAGGTATTTTGACTATTTTTAACCATCACAAAATTGACCCAAAGTAATAACCGACACTTGATTGATGTTAATTTCTTTCTTAACTTTTTTGCATACTACTTGTATGTACAGTAGGTTTACTAAACTTAAAGGGCTGAGAAAGCATTGGGAAACAAACAGCTGACAGAACAGAAGGGTTCTCTGCTAGTCCATCATCCAAGATCTGCAGTTAACACTTCAATCCTTCACTTTCACCTGTGGCTATCGGGACATCTACAAGACGGCACAAGAGCAGGGCCACCTTTTCCCATTCATAGGCCTCGAGGCTAACCAACAAATATAGGCCCCCCCCCACCCCAATCCTAACCAAGATGCTCTACTCATTTTTCAATGCTCAGCTCACATATTCAGTCTTTGCATCGATTTTAATCAATACAATAACCAACAAATCAAAACGTTATGAACACCTTATGAATACGGATACAGCCACAGATTAACCCCCACAACACAAAACACAAATTAACGGACCTGGAATATTCTGAGCCGTAACAGGCTCAACAAAGGTTGGTAAACATGGGTCTATAATCACGATGGTTGAAAGGAGTAAGAAAAGGTTTTTCCTTTATCAATCAAAATCCATAACAAATCCGATAAAACAATTTCAATGAAACATGAAAAATACAAAAAAAAACCTGCACACAACCAACATGTAGCAGAAGGTACCTCACTCTCCTCCAGTGTGATACTCTTTGTGAGGTCTCTGGACCAATGGGCGTGCAGGAAGGCGTGGCCTGCGGCAGAGCAGCATGCAGTCGGTGATCTGCGGCGTTGGAGGAGAGAGGAGGAGAGGAGAGGAAAAGAGTAACAGAGACCTTGCACAGTGCGCACGTCATCTCAGCCGCCCCCCTTGAACGTTGTACATCGGTAAGAGCAGTTTTGAATACTAACACACAATCTCAGCAATGATCAACCTGGGCAAATTGTTACAATAAAAATAAATGCACTCGTATAATCTTGAGAAAACTGCAGTTTCTGCAATGCAATCTGAATGTGTGGCGATGCGACTGTGCTACTGTCATTATGGAATTGTATGAAGGGCTTGATTTTCTATTGTTATGTTATTGTTATGTAGAAGTTCGATTTTGGAACAGGTGGAGTCGAACAGAATCTCATTTACAAAATTTATTTTACAGAGGTTCCTTATTATTGTTTGTCATAGGCTACATGCATTTATTTGAGACCGTGCTTTCCCTTTAAGGTCTGTATTTTGTCTTTGCATCTGTTTTGGGTTTTGTCCTTGAATTATATGGCAAAGGCGTTGTAAGTGTGAATTTACGAAGCAGATTGGAATATCCTGGTCCGATCCTGTCTCCACCCCTCACACCCACGCGCACAGACGCGCGCGCACACATACACTCGCAAACACGTACAGATACACGAGCATAACGTTTGTTAATGCTTTCTGCAAGTATATATCTGCTAACAAATGTTTGTATGCTCAAATAAATATTTAATTACATAAATTACATTTCATTTAAAATGTATTAAGAAGATACATTGAGTATGTATTTGGACCTATATGTGACCCTAAAATATGTCATGAAATGTGACAACTCAGAACATGAACATTGGATTCATTGTTATTTGCACAACTCAGGCTGTATCATAAAAATGCAAATCATGCATCTGTTTCTTTAGTATATAATTCAATTGTAAATCATTAAAATTGTTTCTCAAAAAGATCTATATATATTTGAATCTTTTTTATATTTTTATTTGAAATCTACTATGTCATATTTTGACAGTCTTTTTAATGTCCCCCAAATTCTCCTTCTCAAATTCAAACAACCCGCATCCATTTCAGTCGTAATCTCAGTTTAAATAAAACATACAGCGATTATAATCTATATAATCACAGTGTATCAATCCCATATGCACTCCAACCAATGTTAATCTCTTGTGATATGTTGCCTGCCCCCTTCTGCCCTCCAAGTATGTGTGTAAGCACATTGCCAATGTGTGTGTGTGTCCGTGTGTGTCCTGCCTATTTCTTCCAAGCACTACACTAATTTCATTTCAATAATTAAATGTCTTTCAAATCAGCCTTGCAAAACCAAAACAGACAAGCGATGCTGGGGGATTGCTTGCTAAGTGCACGCAGCAACTATCAGCTTGCAAATGCGCGTGTGCACGCGTGTGTGCGTGTCTGCATTCGTGTCCGCGTGTGTGTTTGTGTCTGTGCATGCACACATGTACATGCTATTTTATGTGTGTCTGAAAATATAATACATGATTTGCTCTTAAAATCATGGTTAGATTGTCTCAAACATACGACATATCTTCTCATTCTCTAATCAAATCTGCTGTGCACCGCTGCATAAAATTTAAAAAAAAAAAACTTTAATCTAGGTTTGTCCTCAAATACCTTCATGCTGGTGGTTTCTCAATTTGCATCACAGTAAAATGCACAGCTGAGGCCCTTCGGAATTTGCCTGACAAACTCAATGGAATCCGAATCTCCAGGAGGCAATTGAGTAAATCTTGTCGTTACGTCATACGTCATCCGTCAGCGGCTTTGGCACCCTTCCGTCATTGTCTTTGTAAAGTAAGTAACGGGGTCGGGGGCTGATAATTTTTATGAATAAGGCTGGAGGGTCGAGGCCAGAACGGTAAAGAGATCGTGGTCGGAAGGCAGGGGACTGACCAGCAAAAAAGGGTCAAGTGCCCATCTCTGGTATAAACGGAATGTAGTAGATTTATTTTTGTCTCATTTTAAATAATAAAATGAGAGTCATAGAGATTTAAAAGAACGAAATATATAAACTGTGTTTTGGAGGATTTACTTGGTTGACAAACTTTTTTTGTCACTTACACTCCTTCATTTTGTAAAACCAGAAATTTTCTACTGGAAATATTCCATGTTAAGCGAGTCCTCTTTCTTAGAGTCTTCTTCAACAGTTGATACTTCCTTTTCAGCATGCACCGTATAGCTCTCTACTTTCTATCTCATCATCATGCTCATCATCTACCCCTGCTTCATAAACATTCTGGGAGGCACGCTAAGGCATGTGGATCAGCATCTTAGAGTGGATTTCGTTCAACCTTCGAGCTTCCACTATACAGAAGGGTCCTGAGTTGATGACGTTTCAAGTTACAATTGGCGTACAATGAACTAGTTCTTACGTAAGAATCATCATCATCACTGTCATCCTTATTGCCTTTCCTTTTTCATACAAAAAATTGCCGCTATTATGATTTCACTACTGTGTTAGGGTGGGTTAGTGATAGACTACAGCACATTCAAAGCTTATTGAAATTTTTGATTCCTGTACTGTCGGACTAGAACTGTAAACAAACTATTTGTGCTTAATTTGTTTCCTTGTCTGTATTTCCTTAAAAAAAATCAACTTAACTGTAACTGCTTCCCATTTTGCTTCTTGCTGCTGAATTCTTCTCGTGGGGATTAATAAAGGATTGTTAACCTCTCTCTTCACCCTCTGTTAAGCGTGCAGTGAGTGTCCTGGGATTTAAGGCAAGTTCTGCTGGCCATTATGTCATTTTCTAACAAGGGAGGCAATCAGCCGAGTGACTGTGATGAGGATGGGCCGCAGATGGGGAAATTAGTCTGATGTTGCAGGAGCAATCACCTGCTCCACGTACGGAGATAATTGAAGTAGACCATCCTATACAGCATGACTTAAACTGAGTTTTTTTTTTTTTTTTTTTTTTTTAATGAAACACTGTTAACTGCATAAGGCGTGGAGGTGTGGTGTGACATTGTTGTTTTGGGGAGTAAATGCCTTCTATTATGGTAGTTGTAGCAAATATCTTATGACAGTTTTCTGATTGGTTCATAGCAGCAATTGTACCTAGCAGCGAGTGATGTCCATCCATCAGCCATTCTTTTTTTACCACTTGTCCTCATGAAGGTCACTGGTGAGCTTAAGACAATCTCAATTGAATTTAGGAGAGGCACAATATACCCTGGACCTGTTGCCAGTCAATTGCAGGGCGCATACAGTAAATACAAGAATCATTCACACCAGCGACAATTTCATTGCTAGTTAATCCACACGATGTTCAAACTAGGACTGCTTGGTTGTGAGGCAGATGTGGTAACCACTGCCGTACTGCCGCCGAGTGTTGCGGCCAACAAGAATAATCGCAGCAATTGTGGTATTTTGTTTCTAAATCAGTCAGATAGCGGATGTTTCACTTCAGTTTTAATGTTTTGTAACAAGTCAAGGATGTGTTTCTTGTCTGCGATTTAAAGCATTGCTATTGTTAGAGAAATTCGAATTAAAAGCATAACAGTAAATGGCAGAGTATTGTAGTAATACAGGTGTGGTTCCCACCAAAAATGTTGTTTCCCCCCCCCCAATTCTTTTTATGTGATAATAATCGGCAGCAATTAGAACGGTTATGGTGTTGAAAAATATTGAGACATCATTTGGTGTTTTGTAGCTGCTTGCTTTTCTGCAGACAGGTTTGTGATTGGCTCTATGGATACATTTCAGATTGGCCTAGTTTACTGCTGTTTTGATCTTCAGGCTTATTTGGAGCTGAAACAGTAAAAGCAATTCACTTCAAACATCTGTTAGTTATTGAGGAAGTGGGTCAGAGAAAAATAATCGGCTTGTCTCGACTGATTGTATTCTTTCAGAATTGAAGAATTAAATCAGTTGAAGTTTAACTCGTTCAAAGGAGTTGTGTTTATCTTGACGATGCAATATTTCAATCATCGTGCCAATTGTACAATCTGAAGTGTACTTTAAAAAAAAAAGGGAATTATAATGCGGAATTTGATCCATTGAACACTTAGTTTAATAAAGAAAATCAATAAATGTGTGTTGTGTAATCATTGCACAACACTAGTTGACCCCCAAAATGTGTGTTGCCTTTGTGTTTACACCGCCAAAAATAATTATGTGTTGGCATTAGTGACAAACTACTTTCAATGCAAAGTGCCATCTCCCGTAAGTAACTCACACACATGGCAGCTCGCTGGTATAGAATGGTGGGAAAAGGCTTGACTGGCCACTGTGAAAGGGAAATAAACTGCTGTTGAAGAAACCAAAATCTAACAGGCATTCATTTTAAATTTTGTAAAATATTGTGTACAACAGAGATGTGTCGGAAAGGAGAGAGAGCTCTTGTGCTGGTGAAGAAGACACCTCAGTACATTTTTATCCATCACTTGCTGTTGCCTAGGTAACCTTGGCTTCGGGAGCAAACGTGTAGGTCAAAGTGAATGTGTGTGCATCTGCGGATGTGATCCCGCCGTGTCCATGTTCATCCTTAAAGCCACACGACCTCCGAGGCATGCGAGCTCCAGGTGTACAGTTTAAATGGCGGTAAGGATTACGCTGCTTGCTGACGTCACGTTTTAATTGTGCAAATGTCAACTGCCGGATTACATGGGAGAGATTAGGGACGACTTTTAAATGCTGGTCAGTTTAATTGCATGGAAGGAATCAAATGGCCAAGATTAGGGGATTTTCCAGATGATTTTGATCGTGTTAGTCATGACAGAGTGGGAGATGTTCAACAGAAGGGGGTGTTTGGTTTCCCTTCTTATCTGGAAGGTATGCTGGGAGTTCTACATGAGTAGCTCACTTGAAAAAAAAAAAGAGGCTCACCTGGCTGTTGGGTAGGATCTTCTTGGAGTCAGTGTGCCGCAACTCAAAAGGTCAGATTGTGCTTACGGAGCCACACACAAACGCTCATCTCTCCTCTCGTAAGGTCAAGAACTTTAAATTGTCTTTTTATCTGTAATCCTTTTCCTGCAGCCTTTCGGTATCTGGAGGAGGGCTGCCTCCACTCCGTGTAGTGCCTTCACTGATAAAAGTTGTATTTTAAAATAAAAGTTGTATTTTTCACCTCAACGCAAGCTCTTTTAAAAGCTGTTATCTGACAGTTTAAGTTATTTGTCGTAGATGTTCCCTCTCCCCCGGTCCAGTGAATAATATTTATCAGTTATTGTCAACTATCAATTATCAACAGAAAAGTGTGGATTCGAGAGAATTCTCTTATTTCCTAAAATGTTTCCATCCATCCATTACCTAAGCAGCTTTCATCACAAGGGACCATCCGTTCTCACACTCACACTTTGGGACAATTTAGAGTGTCCAATCAACCTACAATTGCATTCTCTTGGAATGTGGGAGGAAACCAAAGTACCCGGAGAAAACCCACGCAGAAATGGGCAGAACATGCAAACTCCACACAGGAAGGCCGGAGCCTGAATCGAACCCGTGAGCTCTGCACCGTGAGGCCATCGTGCTAACCAGTCGCCGAACGTGCCCCCCCACCCCCCTAAAATGGATAAAGTCATTAATATTCAACAGCTGAATTATCTCAACATTCTCAGTGATTAAAGCATTAATAAACCTTTCCTATAGGTATTCAACCATTTTTCTTCTCGCATCTTTGTGATAGAAATCTTCACTCGTACAACTCTCTACTGCTCCTCCACCGTCTTCTCATCGGTTGACTGACAGACGGCTATGCTATAAATAATTGCGTCTTACTAGCTCTCGTTTGTATCACCATGAAAAGGTTGGAACTTTTTTTTTTTGGTCTTGATAAAAAAAAAATAAAAAAAAAAAAGCTTTGATTTATTCTTGCCTTCACCTCTGTTCTGCTCCACTCAATTCTGCTTCACACACACAAACTGTGCCAACAAGTCTATAGTGTTGCCGTCTGCACTTGTGCAGAAAGAAATGGAATAGTCCATTGCATGAGAAGGAAGTGGCGACACCCCCTGAATAATCATGGCCCAAATTAATAATTAAAACAGTAATTTAGACTAAAATAATCAAATTAATTCATATAAATCACAGAAAATATTACTGATCAGTTCATGTGAGCTGTTTGAGGGCCCCATGAAATCTAAAAAGCCCAGGAAATTGCTCGTACTTCCCTAATGGAAAGTCTGTCCCTGCAGCTCACCACATTGATAAAAAAAAAATAATAATAATGTTAATGAGCTTTCAACCTGGGTTTAACAATTACTTGCATTTGTGATTACATAGAAATAAAAGACAGATGCGCTAACAATGTTTTTCCCCCAGGTGCTCATTGAAAGCACATATGGGAGAATAATGAGAAATCAAGGTCAATATCATCAACATGTGCAGAGGCTACCTGGATATCAGACAAACATAATGCGCTTATGAATTAATACTGGACCATAAATTGTTTCTGTTGCTTTTTTTTTGTTTGTTTTTGGTCTATTGTTCTCCGTAAGTGGTTTGTTTGTTCTGTCCAGTATGCTAAAATGTTGGGCCAAATCACCATCAGCGCATGGCCGCTTGCATTGTTGATGCTGACTATTGTTGTTGTTACTGTGGACGCTCAGATGCTTTGTTTGTCACCTGCACATAAAGTAGCAGCCAGCAGATTCCAGCCTGTCAACGGGTTAGCTCCCAATTTTGTGGGAACATTTGGGGTAGGATTTTTTTCGGGCCGACGATGAGTGTGCCTCAGTGCCCAAAGCCATGTCTGTACTGTAAAAGCATGACAGGATGAGGCTGCTATGAAACGACACACCAAGACTTGCCATTTGTATTGTCATAAATCTGTATGTGAACCTCTTACATATTCGAGATGTCGTAAATCCGTGCACAATTGGTCAGTTTTTCAATACAATACAGTTAAAGAACCCGAAATCAGGCCGATGCAGTGATACCAATGACAGGTGCACCGCTTTGAGTTCACATTCATTTTACTGAAATGAAAACACACCACAAATTATCACAGGAATGTGTTTCCATTGGTCTATCGTTTTGTTTAGTTATTAACACTATGTTTATTCAATGCAAATTGAGTGTTAATGACTTCATATGTGACAGGCAGAGATGTGGCTAATGTGGGCTAACGACTCATGAACATTCAGCAATTTGTTTTATGTTTTTATTCACTGCAGTATATGTTCGGAAGACCGGGCAAGACTTCACAGATAAAATGCATCTGTTCCAGTGAACTGATTGTGTTTTATTCCTGCTTTAATTTGTGCTAGTTTACTGCTATTTATAACAAATTGCCGGTAATTGTTCAACGCATGCTGGGAGATTAACTGCCAAATTGGCCATAAAAAAAAAAAGTCTAATGTAAGCACTTTTGCTGACTCTCTTCCTTCATTGCTGTCTCCTCTCATCCATCCTCGTCCTGGCCTTCATGATTATGTACTATTTCCATCCGCCCACAATTATCTCTCACTATCTCACTATATTGGAATTCCGGCCTTTTTCATAAATAATCTTGGCTTCCCTCCATGCTTCTGTCCCCACCTCTGGCCTCCCGATCCCATTATCTCTCCCTAATCCACTCGACATGTCCCGTTATCGTTCCGTCCTTTCTCCTTGTGTCGTATCATTCCCTCTGTGTTTTCTTTGCCAATCTATTCCTCTCTTCTGCATTTTCATTTCACATGGCATCCTTTTTCCAGTTCAGCTGTCATTGCAGCAATGTGGATCCTGTACACTTCGTCCTCTCTCCTCCTGCTCCTCTCCATCCTGTTGCTGGGCTACAGTTGCCGGGCGGCAGACATTCCAGAGGACACTACATCAGAATTCTCTGTCAGACTGTACCATCAGCTGCAGGCGACAGGGGGTCAAGACAACATCATTTTCTCCCCCTTGAGCGTGGCCCTGGCCCTGGGCATGGTGGAGCTCGGAGCAAGGGGGGCGTCGCTGGAGGAGATCCGACAGGCCGTTGGATTTGACAACCTGCTGCCAGGTGACAGTTACATTAATACAACTTGTCAGTTTTATGCAGAGAGACAAAGCTGCTTTAACTCAACCATCCATCCATTCTCTATAACGCTTCTCCTCACTAGGGTCAAAATGCTTCACTATAACGCAGTCTAACTATGGGATTTTGCAGAGTCGGTCAGAAATGAAAAGTAAATGTTATAATGAGAGAAGCAAATACCATTAAACCAAATTATAATTATTATACATAACAAAAATCATAAAGTGCAAAATTACGAGCATTTTTTTTAAAGTCATATATTGTAATATTAAGAGAATTAAAGTCAGTGTTATGACTGAGTTCGAATTCAATCAATATTACATTATTTTCTAGAAAATATTTAGCGAGTGTCCCAGGATGGGTTTATGCTCATCTTACAAATGGCATTAATTTCAAATTACATATTTCCTTCTTATATTAGAAATTTACTTTTGCAATATGAAGGAAATCAAATCTTATGAATATTTCGAATTCATTCCCTGATTTTATACATATTGTTGTTTCCTTCTTTTACGTGTTTGCTACGTACAATTCCAATAATGCTTGTTAATGAAGTAAAAAAAAATCCATCTGATTTTATTTTGTCACCACTGAACAAAATATAATTGAGTAAATTCAACACACCATTTTTTTTCAGCGTAGGTCTTACTTATGCGATATACTATATCGGGAATTTTCTTTCCGCTTAAAGTGCATTTGGACATAATATCTCAATTTAGGGCTACAATTTTCTCAAAGATACTTTGAACTAGAATTTTAGAACTTGCTTGTACATTTTTGCACTTGTAAAATGTACAAACGGCATTTGAAATCTCGCCTTTCCCAACCTTCATTTAGACCAGGCACATACTTTACATTACAAGAAATGCCACAACAACTGGATACACAGGTTTATTACTATATGTACCTTCTCCCATGTACACTGAAAAAAAGTCTGTTGAATGTGCTGATTCTATTGGAAGTGGTTTGCACTAAGTAAAATAATCTGATCCACATACATTTTTAAGTAGGCTATGCATCTACTTAGACATGTATCTTTATCCAGATGAGTCTACTGTGTGCAATCAACTCATTGTAGTGGAAGAGCATTGGATTGTTCTGCCTGTCACCATATGTTACATTTATAAATAATAAAAAATAATTTTCCGACAAATGAAATGAAATTGAGTAAATTCCTGTCCCCGCCAGATTCACTGCTCTAGGGGTCGTAGATTATATCGTAGTGCATTTTTTCCAGAAAATCTTATCCGGTGTCTTGTGGGTCCAAATGTGTAGAGTGATGTCTTTCTCCTGCATACCCATTCCTTTGCGATATGAACGTTTTTGTGCCCTTCAGGTGCGGAGTTCTCTTTGCTCCAGAACTTGACGGCAGCGCTGTTTGAGGATGACACCCAGTACACGCTGCGCTTGGCCAACAGTCTCTTCCTACAAGACGGCATCGCCTTCAACCCCGAGTTCCTGCATCTGATGAAGAAATTTTTTGGAGCTAATATTCAGACGGTTGACTTCAGCGAATCAGCAGCTGTCGCAGAACAGATCAACAATTGGGTGGAGAATCATACCGAGGGTGAGTAAGAAAAGAGACCATGAGACTTGTTGCAGTTTACTGAGCATGCGGTCTACAACCAACTCCCTTGTAGGTAAGATCCACGACCTTCTATCTGCCGAGGACTTCAGCAGCGTAGTTCGTCTGACCATGGTCAATGCCATCTACTTCAGAGGCTCATGGAAAAATCAATTCAGGCCGGAAAACACGAGAACCTTCTCCTTCAGCAGAGACGATGGTTCGGAAGTCCAGACGCTTATGATGTACCAACAGGGAGACTTCTCCTATGGTAAAAGTCTTTACTGTTCATCACTCATGACCTTTTTACTGATGCCTTCAATTTCTGTGTTAGGCAAGGTTGTGCTCATCATCACCAGACAAGCACTATAAAATCAGTTTTGACATGTATTTGTTTCAGGTCAGTTTATCCTGAAATTTCTCCAGACAGACAACTTTTTTTGGTTTGTTTTTGCCAGTAGAGCCAAAAAAGCCCACCTTAATTCTGTAACAGGTCGGGATACGAATTTGGATTGTGAAATTTGCAAGTTCATAAATTGTCAAAGTACTAGGAAGTTTTTTTGTTATAAAATGAATGTACAAACAATTGAAAAACAACATTTTGTTTTTCGTTGCAGGAATTATTTTGTGTTTGATTCATCACAAAATCAAAAATGGTACAGCCATCTTTTAAATAATAAATATTAATAATAATTGAATGACTCAAGACAATGCAAAGTTCTTCCTATAGATGATATTTATAAAAGTGTCTTTTTTTTAAATCGATGAGGTCTACATCATGTTTACATTTGGTCTTTTGAGGCTATTTAAACATTTGCCAATTATGTTATAATTTTATTTAATATTCACTTTTGTTCATCTGGCGGTGTGGAAACTTCATTTGAACATATCTTTTCGTTTAGTTTTTCACTATATCCAATGTTGCTCTATGGCTTAACCGACTTTATTGGCCCATTAGGTGCTATTTTCTTCACTAGCATCATAGATAGGTATCAATTAGAAGCAGATTAAAACACATTATGTTTTATATGTTAGTGTCAACAGTGGGTGAATGTGTTTGAATGAAACGGCTAGTATGTGCCTCCATCCTATTAATTTTTTAATTTGATGTGCTGCCAAATGAAATTACGTCAACCTTTCACTGCATCGCTTCTAAAGTTGGTGCATCTGCGCTATTTTGGTGCAGTGAGATTGCACACTGGCAAACGCCAACGTGCACAGACTGCTCACACACGGACGTATGTGTGCCCGTTTGTTTGTCGGGAGATGACTGTGAATGTGTGTGAGCTTTGAAGAATAAAAGGGACAGGTCCATGGAGAAAAGGTTTTCATTTTCATTTTTTGTAGGAATATTTTGTTGTGTTAAAGTCGAACACACCCAATCGCTGCAGCAACGTTGCCTCATCTCAGCAAGTAAAAGGGTGGGGATGAATTCAAAGTTAAACATAAAACTTTATTTTATACTTTTTCCATTTCTTCCTCCCTTTACAACTATGAAACCTTATCTTATCAGTAAGCCTCGCCCCATAATATAATAGTATTAAGTATAATGTTAACTTTCCATGTATTTGTGTAATTGTACCCCATTTGACACGTATGAGTTTTCTTTAGGGTAAGATGTGATTTTTTTTTTTAAAGATAAATCAATACATTTTATATATCATCTATTTTACAATGAAACATATTTATATAATCACGCATCATCAGTTAACTTTTTCTAAAGGCAACCTTGCTGATGTTCAAAGCAGTTTTCTACAGTTTTTTGAAGCACAAATTCAGTTTGGGTCCTCAAAGTGCAGCATGAATGCTTTTTAATTAGACTTTAAAAGCAGTCTCACAAACTGTAATCAATACTGTCGTTCAATGTGACCAAAGAGGTGTTCATCTGCGCGAGTTCCTCCTCAGGGAACTCACAAGGCGAGTAAACCGAGACACTCCGTGAACGTCAGTGCATATATTTGTGTGTGTGTGCGTGTGACAAAGCTTGCTTATTTCACGCCTATTTTCCCACTCTGTTTGCCCCCCCAGGTGAGTTCAGTGATGGCTCCCAGGAAGCTGGCGGTGTTTACCAGGTCTTAGAGATGCCGTATGAGGGCGACGACATGTCCATGATGATTGTCCTGCCTCGGCAGGAAGTGCCGTTGGCTTCTCTGGAGCCCATCATTAAGGCGCCGCTGCTCGAGGAATGGGCCAACAATGTCAAACGACAGAAGGTGGAAGTTTATCTGCCACGGTGAGGACTCACTCTTTCACAAAAATCGCTTCCGTTCAGAAAAAATTCTCAAGACTGCACTGATTCCTGTTATGTGGTTGTCTGATTTTTTTTTCTCCTGTTAAATTTCAGCCTCATTACTACTGTTAATCTAATCTACCCATCATCAATAATGCTGATCTACATAACTTCAAAGTGCGTCTACTGGACCATCGAGCGCATCTGAATATAGGACGCAGCAACAAAATTTGAAAAAAGAAAAAAAAAAAAAGATTTTCCTATATAGTCACACTTGTCTATAATGTACAGGTGTCGACCAAGGTTATTTTAGTTAGCAGAAACTAACAAATTAACTAAAGCTAAAATTGAAAAAAAAAATTGTTAATGAAATAAAATAAAAAAGAAAATGCTTTAAAAGAACGGAAAACTAACTGAAACTACATTTTACGTTTGTAAAACTAAGTCAAACTAACTATAATTATAAAGAGAATGCCCTTCATTTTCATCTTTGGCAATTAATCAAATACACAAGCTTTTGGGCCAAGATTCGTTATCAGCCCACAAGTGGTATTGTCCCGAAACGGGTCAGGAAGAGAAATAAGGAAACAGCTGTAAAAAAAAAACAAAAAATCCTCCCGTAGTCTTTGCTGATGTGCTGATGTTCCTCAGATGGCAAGAAGTATTTTGTAAAGTAAGTCTTGCCACAGCGATATTTCACAACGCTCTCACCTCTTAAACTTTAAGTTAAAACTGCGATTGACCCTAACTCTATTGTCACTTCCGCCTATAAAAAAAGCATGAATTACCGGTAGTCGCATCATTGTTTAAGACACAGCGTTCAAAGTGTGTGAAAAAGGCAGCGGTTGATAGTCTAGCAATTGTGGCACTTGTAAGTTAGCAATTGGAGTCTTTCTTTTAAACTAATCACATTTGAAATTCTTCTCTCAATTCGTCCTCCCAAGACCAGTGAGCTGTCCCTCGATGATGTCAGGATTTCCACATCCTGTGATTGGTTGGCCATAGCAAAACTTTTACAGCCAAGTTCAACTAGACCAATGCATTAAATAATCAAATCTCTGGTGAATGTAATGTCTTTTATTAATTTTTATTATTAAAATTTTTGTCACGTTAGTCATAAATACTGCTTCTGAACTGCTTCAACATGTCACAGCTGCACTCTGTTACCTTGGATTTTTTTGTGCAGAATTCCAGTAATGGGTTCTACGGTTTTAATGACGTTTTAATGGTGGCATTAATAGGTGGATTCCTTCTCGTAAATCCCCGCTTTCAACTCAGCAATCAAATGCACAGTCCACCACTGGATTTACCAACACTTTATGTGTATCACTGTGTTTACAGTGACAGAGAACTGCACTGCATCAAACTTAGGGGGTTTCCTTTTTTCCTAATGTTGTGATTGTATCATTTAGGTTCAAAGTGGAGCAGAAAATGGACCTTAAAGAAATTCTGCAGGAGCTCGGAGTAAAGAGCATCTTCACGAAGAATGCTGATCTCTCTGCTATAACAGGCGAGGCATTTGGATTTATGAAACATCTGACAAATGCCCAATATAATGAACTTTAAATCAAATCAGTGTGGCTGCAAAATAAGTCTGTAATCAAAATCGGTTCATTATTTGTGTTGATTTGCTGCACTGAAGTAGCCTCCAGTAGTTGCTGAAGTAACCAAGGTAACTGCCATTGAGTGGGCAGTTTGAAACTGTCGCATCCTCTTGTAAAAATTGTTTCAGTGAGAGAAACACATGTACGGTATATGGAAGAAATAATCACCTGTAATTAACGGCAGCCTCTTCTGAAGAATTACTGCTGATATGAATGAGTCTTAATTCGATTGTGTTCTTTTTGCAGTCAGCTCAGTTTTTTCACAGAGATCATGATTTTTTGTTTGTTATTTGGGGGCTGGGTGACTCAGATCTCAGTCACATTGCCACTCTGCTGTAGCTCACATTGTCTTAATGCCTTTGATGAATGTGCGCTACAAATGCAAGTAATGATCTTTTTTGTGTCTTGGTGCGATTGTTGCAGGTGGGAAGGAGCTTTATATTGGCAGAGCAGTTCAGAAAGCCTACCTGGAGGTGACTGAGGAGGGAGCGGAGGGAGCTGTCGGATCAGGTAGACTTATTATTCTTTTTGCAGTTTAGCACGCCCTGGGAGTATTAAGAACAAGAAATGTCGATGTGGTTTGTTTTTAGGAGGAACGTGATAGCTGTGTCAGTTAAGTAAATTGTCGGACCAGTGGGAGCCTATTTGACTCTTAATAACATAATTTGTGTTCAGCAATGTAACTAATTCACTTACATTATGTTCATGTCATTCTGGGGTGGGGGAAAAAATAGTGGCTTGCCCAAAATTAATACTGCGATCAATTTATTTTCTGTAACTCATTAATCATTTCTAATTCCATCACTTTAAACTCATGCTGTCAAGCGATTACATTTTGTAACTAATCGCAAAAAAATAACGCATTTTATTTTGTGACGCTTCTAACAGGTATTTACTGGAATAATATCGTGAAATGAATGTAAATTCACCAAATATGAAGTTTATTTTAAATGAAAGACTGTTCTAATTGCTTTCTTTGATCCATGAATATGAACCAAACAAAGTTGGGCATTTTGTTTTTTAGAAGCAATTATAGAAATGTATACAGTACATTTCGTTATAAGCGGGGGGTAATTGATGTTTTGCTTCCGGGTCTTTTCCTTGTCTATCTCACAGGAATGATCGCCCAGACCAGGACTCTGGTGCTGTATCCACAAGTCATGGCTGATCACCCATTCTTCTTCATCATCCGAAACCGGAGAACAGGTATGTGAGCGTGCGTGAGTACATACGTGCCAGTGTGCGTTTGTAACTTGCCAAATCGTGTTCCTTTGTGTAAAAGCCATAAACCACAATGCGCGCACGTGTGTGTGTGTGTGTGTGTGTGTGTCGCTTCAGGGTCTATCCTCTTCATGGGCAGGGTCCTGAGCCCTGAAGTCATCGAGCCTAACGACCATGACTTTGACTCCATGTAACCCCCGGCGTGATGTCAATCATTATCAGCAAAGCCGATTAATCCCACCTCTTCTACCATCACCTGCATCAACTGTATTTTATAAAAATATCAAATATTGATTATGCTATACTGTATATTGAAAAAAAAACACAAATGTTTTTTGATATGGAAAGCTCGATGGATATAGACACAGTGAGGGTTAAATTGTAAATATTCTCTGGGTATGTAATGGAGAGTATTCGATGCGAGTACACATGATATTCATGCAGAACCATAATGTAGTTCATCTGCTGTATACACGCGCACACACACACATGCAGACACGAACAATCCACAAGAACATTTGATTCTCTTCTTTTTTGTAAACATACTAACACAATCTCTTTGTATACCTTGTGTTGCCCTTTCATATATTTAACACAGTGTTCTATATATGCTCAGTATTTGTTGTGGCGAAAACATGCAGTCATCGGTCTTAGTCATCAACATCTAGCAGACGATAATCTTGTTGGGGTTTTTTTTTTGCACCGTAGGCACATGATTAAACTGCCGAAGAACTATAATATGCCTTATCACATGCGAGTGGTTGAGCAAGCCTTGCTGGGCATCTCACAGGTGAGCTGAGGAGACTGCAGAGTTGCCATAGAGACCAACTGAGGCTTGCTGGCGCACTGAAAAAGGTCCACTGCACCAATTTTTTGGCTGTACATATTTAAGAAGAGGATAACACCAGCTGTATACACTCTTATAATCAATAAAAAGATCAATGATTTCATGCCTAAGCTTGTGTTTTTTGTGATACGCAGTATAATGTATATTATGATACGACAGACTGACACCTTTTTTGATCCATTTTGCATGTTTTTTTTCTTTTTTTGCTGAAGTACAAATATAACAATCTTAGTAGTATAGTGGAATTGCTTACCGTTTGTCCATCCACCTATCCATTTTCTAAAGCGCTTATCCTCATCTGGGTCACGGGTGGGCTGGACCCTATCCCAGTTGATTTTGGACAAGAGGTGGGGCACACCTTGGATTGGTCACCGGTCAGTCGCTGGGCACAAACTAGCCCTTACATTCACACCCACACTCAATTTACCTACCTTATTTTTTAGGGGCTTGAGCATAAACCTACACGGAACAAACATGCAAACTCCACACTGGTACATTTTACATGTACCCTTAGGTACATGAGGCGGACATGCTTACCGCTATTCCACTGTGACGCCATCTTTTATACTCTGATTGTAAAAAAGGCATGCTTGGTTGCACATCTATGACCCACGCTAAACTGACAGGGCATACATGTAATCTATAATCGATTTGTCTGGGAATAGGGCCAAATAATACAAGTGTGAAAACTTAAAATTTATATTTAATGTATATTTTTTTTAATCCAAAGGGAAGCACTTTGGTTTAGAATAACCGGGGTGGGACTGGGATGAATCTCTGAGGAACACCACAATTAAATGTTGACTTTTGTTGAAGTTTCACAAGCGTTCTTAAATATTCATTTTCACCAATGCCGCAAGAGTTGTTTTTTAAAACATTGATTTATTATTTTCCACCCTTTTGTTAACGGATGATTTTGGTTCCCGCTCACCACCAATGACGACACGCAGGTTAGAAAATGGATGGATGATATGTTGTTATTGGCCTACACTTTAATAATTTGTCGAAATCCTCATAAATGAGCGTCTTAATCCACAAAAATGTTGAAACATTATCGTGGACACAAATTCAGAGCAAAGGAAGCCTCCGGTAACATGAGACATGAGTTAGCAGCAGGCCATTATATAACAAAGAAGGCAACTCAGGACAAATAAAACATTTCTTACTTCTATTAAGTTCCTCTCATCGCTCCTTCGTTAAAGTAATCAAAGTGTCCAATTAGACAATTTGTCACCTTGATTATGTGTACTATACCAACCTTGTAATGTTTTCCACCTTCCTCACATGAGCACGGTTGCTAGGCAACACAGGAGCGACAGTTAAGTAGCAGTAGGAGCGTCTCACCTGACCGAGGCTGCTCAGGAACAGCAAAGCGGGTTACTCGCAGAGAACGCCAACACAAGATTTCGCCTCCATGGGTCACGGTTGCAACTTCGCACAGCACGACGGTTTGACCCGCAATGTGTTGTTAAAGGCTGCCAGAGTTCACCAGCACACGATTGGGACATGTCAGAAAGGTGAGCTTGGAACCAAACATCAGATAATACTTTAAGTGTAACCTCAAATGAGTCTGTTTCTCTGTTTTTATTGCTTACTGTACGTCTGCTTAAATAATTTCCATTATTTCCTACTTTGGGCATTGAAAAGAGTTTAAGAGGGACCAGGCAATCTTTAAATAGCCCTTTTAAACCACAAATTAAACATAGCTAATGTTGACATTCTGAATTACGCAAATGCTGGTTTTATTTTTTTTTTAAAAGGAACTTTAATTTTGTTGTTTGTCCGTGGTTGAAGATCCCATTTTCCTCACCCAGCATTAGACAAAAGGCAAACTCCCATATTGGGTAATTGGGTACACCTGTACAGTTAATTGAGATTTCTCTAATACTTGAAGGGAGCATAATGGTAGGATTAAACTGTTTTATTTGCCACTTTGTATTCAATTTAATCAATTATAGAGAGGCACACAGACTATTATAAACCAGTGGCAGACCTGCTCAGGTGTCCTTGGCTGTAACTCAACCACTCGGCTGGTGGTCAGGTTCTCTCTGCGCACTGGAGCTTCCATTACAAACAACATGATGCTTTTCTTTCTCCTTTCAGTTCCTCAGGTGTGAACACTCTCAGCGACAGCCTCCCCAAATCCCACTTGTCCCACTATTCCGAGCTCGGCGTGGCACACTTGCCTGCCTCCGTGCACCGGAGTCCTGATTCTGGGCTTGGATCCACACCTGTAAGTGACTGATTCTTTGAAACACTATAATTATCTAAATTCCTTTTGGATTGGATTGTTTATGAAACTAGTTACTTTAAAGTTAAAAAAAATTCCATGTATAAAATAGAGTAAGGTTTTCTTGTTTAAAGAAACAGTGCATTGAGTCTAAGAGTGGATTTTGGGATGGGCAGCGGTATACAATCACTGGCCAGTGTTGACATTAAAACGCATTTTCAGTATTAATAAAAATGAATAATGTTAAATCTGACTCCAATTGTTGATAAAAACATTAATTATAATGAGCGCTAGTTATATTTTAGGAGTGCTGTGAAGTTGATGGGCCCATCAGTAAATCATTGTGCTGCCCGGCTGAAATTCCCAAAAAGGGTCAAAATGCCCTATTATTTAGATAAATAGGGTCGTCTTGTGTATCACCGGCAAAAGTCTGAGTGAACATTTCTACAGAGGTAACATCAGGTAACGAGCACATTTTGCTGCTCTTTGGGTATTTATGGTTCGTTAATCTGCTGTGTGCCATTTTCTACTGCTCCCCCTTCTTTCCACCATTATGTCCCATCTGAAATGGCAATTAAAGGACATTGATTACATTTTGTGGTAAAATTTGAATGTAAGAAGTCCTTTCTGGGAATAGACTTGCATTGCTTGGCACTTTTTTAATCACTAACTCTTTGTTCATCCATCCATCCATTATGTGAGCCACTTCTCCTTACAAGGGCCGCGGGGGTGCTGGAGCCTGTCCCAGCTGTCATTGGGGAGTAGGCAGGGTACACCCTGAACTGGTCACCAGCCAATCGCAGGGCACACAAAGACAAAACAACCATCTACGCTTAGAAACACACCTAGGGGCAATTCAGGGTGTCCAATCAACTTATCATGCATGTTTTGGGGATGTGGGAGGAAACCGGAGTACTCGGAGAAAACACACCCTGGCACGGGGAGAACATGCAAACTCCATAGAGGAGTGCCGGAGCAGGAATTGAAGACGGCACCTCTGAACTGTGAGGCCATTGTGTTAACCAGTCGCCCACCATGCTGCCTCTTTCTTCATTATCTGCTTCATTGTTAAATTTTTGTGGTTGCGTGCAGTTCATGCATGTTTTAAATGGCTGTTTTATAATAATGCTGGATTAGACCACTTGGAAAAAATAGTTTGAAGAAGAATTACAATTCTTGATTTGATATGCTCAGTCATTTCATGTCTTACACCACGCATGCATTTCTCCTTTTGCTCACAGCTTCCAGCCAGCCGCTTCCGCTTTGCCTCGTGGCATCACCTGCCGCAGTGCGACCTCACCGGAGATCAGCTGACCTGCCCCAGAGTCCGAGAAGGTCTGCCTCAGTTTGACAATACTGTGGTCGTGCTGTGCCATGATGCATAGCATCATTATTATTATTGTGAAGGTATATTAAATTAAATTAAATTAAATTAAATTAAATTAAATTAAATTAAATTAAATTAAATTAAATTAAATTAAATTAAATTGTAATTCTTAAACAAATTAAACCAGTCTTTATGAAATATCCAAAGAATCAACTATTAAAGAGCACTTTTCTCTTGTATGCCATAGGCATCTAAAAAAATACTGGGTTGTGTAAAGGCACTCAAGAAACGCAAATATTTGTACTCACGCAATAAAAACGTAAATTTTCCATCATGTTCCTTCAACTTGAATGATGGCTAAGAAAATGTTTTTACATGCTTGTTTTTGCATACATACACACTGAGAGGGTATTGGTACACGAAGCTGCCTTTCATGCAGATGATGGGTGTTTGTTTGCCGAGAAGTGCCCCAACACTCAGGCATTGCCAGTTCCAAGCTGGAAATAAAATTATGGGTGGAGCGCGACAGGAAGGCGTAAAATAAATCATGCGAGTGACTTGCTGTGGGTGTGGTTGGTTACGTTCTGTCATTTGGTGGAATTCAATTCAGTTAAATATCAAGCCGCTTACTCAAAGTCAGCTTGCATAGGCTGACATTGGAACATCTGTTCGAATATTCGTTGCTTTTAGAATCAAATTGGCAGGCAGACGATGTAAAAAGATATTTTGTCACCTTAAGGGCCATCCGATGAGGATCTATATCAAAGACAGGCGGATTCAGCCTGTGTGGAGAGATGGAGGAGGAAGCGAAGGAGAGAGAAGGAGGAGCCGAGATGGCAAGAGAGACGCCAAGAGAATTGGGAAAACTGTCTGGTGAGTCATGACACTTTTATGTTAGGCGTGACAGAACTAAAGACAAGTTATTCCCTTCTAACTGTTAGCTTCTTCCAAAAGGAGCTGAATCTCTCTTACCAGGATTTGGGTGATGCTTTCCAAGAGGAAAACTTCCTCCGCATTCTCCGCAGGTTGATCCGTGTGGAGCAACTACAACTGGTCAACAACTCCCTAAGCAACCTGAATTCTGTCCGTCTGCCAAGGTAAAGAGGAGCATCACTTCCTTCCTCTGTAACTTATGGATTCTAAAGCAAATACCAATTTGCTTTCTGCCATTTTTAGGTGCAAGATATTAAATCTGCACCGGAACCATCTGGTGTCTTTACATCAATTGCCAAAACTTCCAGCCGTGGAGCAACTTTGCTTGTCCGAGAATGCCATCAGCTCCCTGGTAGGATTGGACGCATTGATGAGCAGTCCTCTGCGATCCCTAAACTTGACGCTCAACCCCGTGACGTTCTCTCAGGACTACCGTGCACGGTGAGGAGCTGAAAAAAAAAAACATGCATTTAGAATCTATTATTGTGTGACCTCATAGAATGTATTAATACTTTTGTCAGTGGTGGCTGCACAATAAAGGGTGACTGTTGTCTGACTTCACACAGTGTGTTCTCCTGCTTGCCAAATCTTGAGATCTTGGATGGCGTCCCGATGCTGCCAGAAGACCATCTCCACACTGGACTCCACTTCCCACAAATCACAAGGATGTGCAACATTTTGTGATATTTGCCAGGGATGGATACGCACTGTGCAGACTCAAATCTACTCAGGGGAGAACACCCCCAACATTTTTTCTTTATTTCCTTAAATGTGCCACAATTATTGCCACAACCACCACACCTAATGTACATTGGCAGGCAGTTTGTTGGAGGGTCAATCATTCATGGTTGTGTCTTGTTTAAAACATGTCTGACTGATAATGATGGAATACAGTGGAAGGAAACATCTTGAGGAGACCTTCAGGAGATAATGAGGCTGGACCAATGACTTTAGATGGTAACTGGAGCAAAACCATAAAGATGTGATTTGTTGGAGATTTCTGTCGTTCTAATTGTATTCGCGTTTATCTTTAAAACAAGAGCCCCATCTAGCAGAGAAAATAAATATCGTAAGTGCTTCATGAAACTTCATTTTCCCATCACTAAACATATGAATGATATGAATCGTGATATCACGTGACCAGCCGCAGGACGTGAGCTTTATTACTCCATCAGCGGTAATGTCCACAGCTGCAGCCAATCAGAGTGCAGCTTTTTCCTCTGACTTTGGTTTACGAGTGAAAGTAAACAGAATCCGCCAATAAATGAAATAAATAGTAACAATGCAGCTAATCGCACAGCTGATAGAGATTAAGTGATTTTGAAAATGGCTTTTGTGGCAGTATCTCCAGAGTGACGAGGAAGAGGAAAACGTAGTGCAAGATATGTCGCCAAAAACAAGGCAATAGAAATAATGTGTTAAATAATTTGGACGAGAAACAGCCAAGTCGAAAGCATAAAAATGGGAGTGGCGTTTGCACAAGCCTATCCATGTAAACATAAGCAACATTTGCAAGTAGCGACGATGTATATAGGATCATAACTCAAAACTGATTGTTTACACTTGAGAGCATATTCATTATTCATGAGGGATCCATTTTTAGTAGTTCACAGTGTTATTTTATTGTTCTGCATTTGTTGTACTGCTAAAGATGTTTGAAATATGGAAAACAAATTGTATGTTAATAAAATGTGCAATTACTCTACATTAAATTTATCAAGAGGAGTAAAATATATATACCACAAGTACTCAGCCCTACTACCCTTTAGAACGTAATCGACATAGGGTGGAGTTTGGCTGTCGAGATGCAATTTTTATTAAGAATTTTTTTTCTTTTTTTGTTTTGTCAGTCTCTGCGCGGCCCGGTAGCAAACGGGCGGTCCGCGGCATTAAAGCAGTCCCAAACTAAGGTTTACCTGCTTTATTGGCATGAGTTTAAGTGTGCATGTGTTATCTGTTTGTAAGCAAAGAAAAAAAAATCTTCATGTGAGTGGGGGTGAGATCATTAACGCTGCAGTGGGCAAATTAAATGCAGAAGACAAGGTTCAGGTCAGGAAGAGTGCCTTGTGACCAGCAGGGAGTCATTTTAAAATGTAATCATCTGAGGCTGTTTTATGACAATTTTCCCACCCTATTATCATGGGCAGAGAATATCATCACAGCTTGGAGCTGGAGCTTGGTTACAGCAGAATTTTGTATTAGTCTGTACAGTGAGTATTTAGAAGAAATTGACATAGGTTTGTATTGCTTAACTTAATATTATACCTTATTTTTAGGCAATATGCCACATGCGTATTTTATATATAAATGAAGTTGTATTGTATTATACATTATTAGCAGAGCTGGGCACTTGACCCTTTTTTACCGTTCATAAAAATTGTCAGACCCCTTCAGCACATCCGCGACCCACGTGTGGAAAAGTGTTTCAGATAAATGGATGGATGGATATCAATTATGAGTGCAAACAACATACAACAGAAAAACACTTTATTCCACACACACAAAAAAATAATTTGACAAAACATGATTCAATAAAATTCCATTTCTGCTTCAAATACAGTTGAAAAATATAGACAGCATGTATTTCATTGTACATTGTGATGAAAATTGCATGAGATTTGTTGATGGACAACTTGAAATAGTTGAGTGAACCATTGTATCATAAGGCAGACTTTGCTCGTTCACATGCGAACTTTGACATCCCTTTCCCTATATGATGCATTTGAAAATGCAAGATGACTTAGAAGAGGCATAGTAATGGAAAGGCACATGTCGGTGTGGCAAACTTAATTTTAAATTGCACCTTGCCTGATTGTCAAAGGCGTCACAATCAATCAACAATAAATAAAAGAACAAGCGATTGATTGGAATGCCAGATGAACATTTTACTGATGCCTTCTTCATATAAAGAATACTAACTTTCTTACTTTATTGCCATCTTTATGAGAGTACATTCTTTGCATGTGTGCACTTAAAAGAGAGAAGACATAAATGTATTAAAAACAAAACAAAAAAATCATCGTACAGCATATAAAACCATCTCCACCCATTACATTCCGTCCAATTGCACAGTGAAAGCGGATCAGTTCTAGAGCAAGCCTTCACCATCTACATCTCCAGGCGTTCTATCCCAATCGTCCTTCATGGAGTCTTGACAGGATGGCTGTTGGCTTCCTTTTTTGAGAATGAGGAAAAAGAACCTCTCAGAGTTTATTTCAGATTTACATCTCCGCCCGTCGAATGGTTCCCTTCTCTCGACCGAGCCCTTCTTCCTCGGCATCCTCTTCCTCGTAATTCTCTTCCTCAGTGTCTTTGCCATGAGCCTCCCCCTTGTGTGGTCCCTGCGTACAAGGCAACTTCACTGTCACGGATGTCTTAACAAGCAAATGACATTTCAAAACCATTTAGGAGGAAACCCAGAGGCTGACAATGTGCACACTCCACACACTAAATTTGGAACAGAATGCTACATTATATTTACCATCCACTAATTTAGACAGACCATCAAACTAAAAAGAAATGGAAAAATGTTGCCTTTAAGATAAAACAGATAGGTAGAGAAACAACTATGTCCTCCTACAGTGGCCGAGGATGTTCATTTAATTTAATGTACAGGACGAATCCTTAAAGGGGAAGTCAATCCCAAAATTGTCTTTAGGATTTTATGTTCTATGTAGTCCCACTCGTCTAAACACGGCATTATGACTAATATAGCGTTTGGTGGAACATGAGTTAAGCAGTAAAATCCATCATTAAGCCACATTCTGTCCACTGAAATTGACATCACAGTTGCGCAGGACTCGGGTAACAACCAATCACGGCTCAACTTTAGAAAACAGGGGAGCCACTATTGGTTGTTTCCTGAGCAACTGTGATGTCATTTTTAGTCAATGGAAAGTCGCAAAATGGCCGCCCACTGAGATGGATAAAAACAGATTGACTTTGCTGCTTAACTCAGTGAGAATTGTGAAAATTTCTTTGAACCTGTTCCATGTTCTCCTCATTATATGTCTCCTCTCCATCCTCCTCCACTTGATCTTCCCTCTCCTTCTTCTCCCCGCCAGCAATGTCATCCTGAGCCTTCCAGGTCAGAGAGGCACAACATAACTGACTCACATAGTAGCACTAATCAATTAGATAAGAAACTACTTCACAACAAAGAGGTTGAAAGTAAGCCACGGAGCGATGCCTTCCTTGATACTATTAGGGGCGGGCATTTGGCTAACCAATTAAATTGTGAGAACATTTGTTCAGGCTCATTTAGGCATTCAAACTTGCATTTGTACGATCAGATCAACTACAAGTAAAACTATGTGATAGTTGTATCAAGTAACCACCAGATTGAATAGCATTCGTAAGGTAGTCTCCATACTGAAACTCACATTTTTAAAGTTGCCGGGACACAAAGTTTATGACTGTTGCTGTTAAAATGTGTAACTTCCCAGTGCATTTTCAAGAAATCATTTTGTTGTTTTTGGTCTGTGGATCATTAACATTTGAACTCAAGTGAACCACACTGCACCAGAGTACATCTTTTTAAGCAGTCTCATTTGATACTTGAGAAAAAGAACTGCGCTAACAGAGCAACACATGCATGATGGTTTTAATCAGACCAAATCTGCTGTAAGGGTGAGCACATACTTAAGTTCATCGCTCATAACCATAACGGACAAATGGTCTTGTGTCACACACCTCTTCCTCAGCTTCCTCCTGGTACTGGTCGTCCAGATTGTCTTCCTGCTGATCCGGGTTTCCAGCAATCTTGACAGACAAAAACATGTGAGCTATCAATGTCAAATGGCAAATTGGATCAATCTTCATCATCATGTTGCACTGTCAAGCAACACTATGTATATCTCAGTCTCGCGATAAATTCCAGTAGTTCTCAGTGCGTCCACTCACCACCAGTTCATCCTCCATAGCAGCATGCTCGTGGCCTTGATGCGAGTCTACGTGCTGGTCACGTGCTGCGGGTTCCTCCTCCTCTTCTTCCTCCTCCAGCACCTCATCCTCCGGAACACGATGATGTGACTGGTCTTCCTCTGCTTCTTCGAACTCATCCTCACCCTGGTTGTTGGGATCATCCTCAGGTTCCAGTTCACTGCCGCCGACAGCACCCTGAGAAAGAGGAGAAGGCAACGGAACTAAAGCGTAATGGTCGATATTTTTTTGTATACATTTGCTAAATAACAAACATCATTTTCATTCAATTTTGTTGAGTACTGGCTGAGGAAGATCCCATGACATTTTTGTACAAATTCAAACTGTAAATGCAATTTTTTCCCCCGTTGTCCTTATAGAAATGCTCCCAACACCCCAAAATGGAAATGGTGCAAACAGCATCCTATCAATTTATAGTCAAAATGAGTAATTCAACATTCCAAAGAACTGGAAAATTTGACATTGCTGACCTGTAACTAGAAAAAAGCTTTGGAAAACAGCTTGAATTTCCTACTCACAACAGATGCAAACTTCTCTTGAATGAGGTTGACAGTTTGAGACGGAAATAAACTAATTCACTTCACGAAACACTTATTTCTGACAGGAAAATTGGATGGAAAGGGAAAATAACCAGACTGTCCCTAGTGTACCAACATATGGACACAGGAAAAAACTGGCGCTCAACAATTGTTTTACTTTTGCTGTAGTAATTATTTTGCATTTACTGTTTGAGTCGAGATGGGAACTTTCCCCAGAAAAGTGCGCTGAGTCAAGTCAAACAAGCTGGCAGAAACATGAACAAACAAGTCACCTTCTGATGTGGTGGCACCTTCATGTCATCACGTAACAAGAGAGAATGCTTCTCTGTGGGGGAAAAAAAAAAAAGGAATGAAGTGCATGATCTCCTCGGATCAGGTCGTAAGACACATAGCTTGGCGGCAAGAATGCTCCGTTTCACCTTCTTTCTTGTCAGCGTGAAATCCTTCTAGTTGGTCGAGATTATGGTCCATGTTTTCATACTCGGCCTTCTTCCTGAGAACAAAGACATAATACAGCGCTCATTTCAGAACTCCAGAAATGTCATCGGAGCGGAATATTTCTAATTAAAAAGTCCTCATTTGCTGGAAACCCATGTCTGTCATGAACTTATTTGGAATCCGTCTTTACTTCACAGATTTGCAGCGTGCTTCCATCGTCACTCACTATATGCACACCTGACTGAATTCATCTGACCTTTGGTGCTCCTCTCTTAGCAGCTGCTCCCGTCGGTCTGCCTCCTGATGCTGCTGCTTCTCCCGCTCCTGCTCGTCCTTCAGCTTCGCCTCCCTCTCCCTCAGCACCCTCTCTCTCTGGCTCTGCAGGGAGTCCTGTTGCATCTGGATCAACCGCCGCTCTTCGGCCTTCTGAGCCTCCAGGCGCTGCTGCTCCTGCTGCTGCTCATAAGCGGATTTGGCACCCCCCACCTGACTATGCGACTCTCGCCGGGGCTGGACTTCCTTCTGGACAACAAATATTTATTTTTAATGGAATAATTATATGATATAAGATACAGGTAAATCATTTCTCAAGCGGAACTAACAAATTAATTTGAACTGTTTGAGGAGATGAAAGCTAATTAATTACTTTGTGTGGGGGCTTTGTTTTGAAATAGATGCAGTTTCAGGACTGAAAAATATGTTCAGAATTATGACGTTGTAATGAGTAAACTGATACTGACGTGCGGCTGATGTATCTGGCTGTCCAAGGCGTTCTCATCATGCTGCTCAAGTTCGTGCTTGTCGTCCTCGTCCTCCTCCTCCTCCTCCTCCTCCTCCTCCTCGTGTTCCTCCTCCTGCTGTTGATCCTGGTCCTCTTCCTCTAGCTTTTGAGGTTGTCCTGCTTGGGCCATCTCCTCCTCGGCAAGCTCCCTCTTCCTCTCTGCGTCGCCATCATCCTCTTTCTCTGACAATGTGTGATCCGACATGGTGGGGTGAGACTGGATCGCGGCCCGAGAGTGGGTCTCCTCGTCTTGTTGGTCCAGCTGAAACGAAATTTGAATGTGAATGTGGAATTTCTTTTGGGTAAGTGAAGATAAAATGAATAAAAATACCCTGGACGCAGTATCATGGTGATCCTCTTTCAGGACAGGCAGCGCATTATTTTGCTGGCCCAATACAAAGGCCGGCTGGGATTTGGGTTCTGGTTGCTGGAGCACAGAATTTTGATCAGGCTGTCTCAAGTTTGGTGCCTGGTTCAAGGACTCCTTCAGCTTTTTGTATTCATTAACTTGTACCTGCAAAAGCAGGCACAGGAGGAAAAACATATTTGGATACACATATCACGTATCACTTAGTCCAAAAGAGTGTTAGCCAAACTGTAAAGGAATAAAAACTTGACATTAAAATCCAAGAACATCTATCAAAGGTTTGGTTGACAAAATGATGTTTTTCATTTATGCGCGGTATATGAGAAACATGAAAAACAACAAAGCATCCTTACTCACTTGATCACTATTCATTAATAGCTCCCTTTTAAGAGCCATACAAAACTGCTATCCGTTTAAACGCTTGGACTAGTATTTATTATTAGCAGCAAGCCCAATTATTGTTTCCATGATATGCTTTTATCTTTTTGATGGAAAACCCCCATCAAACCGTTTGCCTACCTGAGCTACGGCTAACGCGTTCTTATGGTCTTCTAGTGACAGTGCAATCTGATCGTGCACCGTTTTCAGGTCTTGATGCCTCACCTGAAGACAAACACACGCACACACACACAAGGAAAACACAATAGATACCATTAACACATGACAGTCACCATAAACAACCATACAAATATCGATGAAACATGAGTGAGAAAGTTGTCCATTTATACAACATAATTCAAAGCAATATTTATTCTCGCATACATTTTGAATTAAATGCAACTATTCTTATCCCAGTGGCTAAAATCTATAACACACCACAGCATAAACTAAACACACTGTATAAATTACTGCATTAAACAGCCCAACAATTGATTAAGAAGAAACCTAAAGTCAGATAGGTAGATAAAAGGTTTCACCTGAGCATCCTGCAGTTGCATGTGAATGTCATGGTGGGATTTCCTGAGCTGTTTATTTTCCTCTCTGAGGTTAAATACATTGTCTGCAGGTGGAAAAAGTAGGCTTGAAAAAGAAGCTTGAATCCTAAATTGCATACATTACAATAATATCCCGGTGATACATTTTCTTGACGAGACCAGCTGCTGCTTCAAGACAATGGCATGATACAAAATATGTTAAAATGTACAATTACGTCTCAAACGATTCATACCCTGGCCAATTTTTGAGTTACGGGGGAATGTTTATATATCTCTGTACTCTCTGGAAAAAGACAAGAATGTGTCTTCAGTTCGCACCCAAGGACCATATGAGTAGCCGGCGAGCCTGTTCTTAAAATAGCTCACCAGTGGTGGGACATTTCCGAAGAATGTTGTAGAAGTGATCATTTCAAAAAGTAACCACATGCAAGGATTTTTTTTTTTTTTTTTTTTTTTAGAAAGAAACGGTTGCATATTGATATGTGTCTGTTCCTGCATTCTGCCTGTGGAAAACTATTGAGTTAGGTTCTGATCCCATGCAGTTTCTTGTAATGTCACAAGATGGAGACAAAGTAGGCAAATTGAAATGGTGATGCAGCTGTGCCTCATACACAGTCTGTGAAAAACAGACCAAGTCATATGCATACAATACATTCACATTTTACAATTATTTAATAGACGGAAGGCACCTTTAAGCTGGGCCACCTCCTTTTCTTTGACTTGCTGCATTTTTTCATAACGCTCTTTGTGCTCATCTATCAGTCGATTGTGATCACTTTCCCGCATTTGATGCTGCTCCTGCAGATCATAATGTTGCTTCTTCAGGTCCTCATGCTGGTTCTGAGAGACGAGCGCAAACATATGGTCATTTCTTCATTTGACATAATCAACATTAGAGGGAAAGAACAAAGCAAATCCGAACCTTGAGCATCTGATGTTGCACGTGTAGCGAGCTCAGTTTGCTGCCGGAGTCTTGCTGTGTGGGCACACAAACAAAATGTTGTAAAAATCGCACTTCTCTTAAGTTTTCAGTCAAACTACACAAAACAGCGAGTGGGAGACACACCACACACATTGAACAATCCGATAACAGATGAAAACAAAGTTGATAATAATTTAGGTTTTTTTTTTGTGACAATTAAGGATTTTGAATCTTAATGGGAACTAAATACCTTCTCCTTATTCAGTGACTGCTGTGATTCCAGTTTATACACCAGGTAATCTGAAAAAAAAAAACAAAAAAAAAACAATATTGGCAATTCCGCATTAAGTGTCTGTGTGACATCTAATTGAGACCGGAACAAATGTCTCACCTTCTTTGGCCTTTTTGTGCTCCAACCTCTCCTTCTGAAGAGACTTCTCCAGTCTTGAGCGATGCTCATATACCACTGCAAATTGTGAAGACAGCGAGAGGAGGGAAATATTGCAACATGAGGACAAGACAGAGGAGTTCAATTGAGGCATTTTAAGATTGATCGTTGACAGTACAAACTTTGTGAGTTCAAGTGACAATGTGGCTATTTCTTGCCTAATCTGGACTTTCCAACAGATTAGCAGCATTGAAAAAAGTAAATCATTTGTTATAGCTGAGCTTTGTATGACAGAACATACTTCCACTTTGGGAGAATGCTTTTCAGGTTTCACTGACCCTAGAAGACAACCGTATTTTCTGGGCTGTAAATCACACTTTTTCCCCATAGGTTGGCTGTTCCTGCAACCGTCTGGAGCGACGAACACATGAAAAGAAAAGGGGAATTCCACAGACAGCCACAAGAGGGTACTCTAGACTTGTCCACCAATATCTCCTACTCCTAACAAAAACAACTGAGAACAACTTAACAAATGCCCCTCAGCAGACTACAAAGCTGCAAGTAGTGAACTTTGCAGGTGAAAACCATAATCGAGCAGACGAGAGAAAGTTTGTAGTGAATGAGAAACTTGTTAGGGACTTGTGAAAAGCCGAGGCAACTCTTACTGTGACAATAAAAAAAAACAAAAAACAGAAAGCTTAGATGGCCGCAGCTCCAGAGGAACGAGTGGCTGCTTGAACAACATCCTGCGGGAGAGACTTGCGGTACCTCTCCGCGCTCAGGTCGTTGCCAAGGCGACGAATACAAAGGACTACAAGAGGACTTTCTTGGTGCTTCTGCTTCATGCAACACAACTGCCTCTCGATCAGAGCACGGACAGAGGTGTGTTAGCAAATCTTACATCTATTCAACCTGTTCTTTATTCTTTTATTAATGTTGGAACTTGACTTCCAAGATGAAATGTCTGTTTCTGATCCAGTATTTTGTAAAATAAAATACCTGCAAAAAAATGCGACCTACACTCCAGGGCGACTTTTTTTTCCCACCTCATTATCCATTTTTGGCATTAAAGAAACAGGTTCATAAGAATATGTTTTAGTTTAAATTATGCATTTAATCAGTTTATGTAAAAGGAGAAACTGAAACAAAAGTGCCAATCTGCTCCTGATATTAGTCATTATCAATACGGATGTTGCTTGGTAACAATTTTCGGGGTTTTGAATTGGCTTCTTCAGGTAATTTGACATTTTACGACTATTTTCCCAGAAATCTGCTAATTTACGAGCTTGGTCTGTAAAGATTGTCTCCTTTTTTTCCCCCACTCGGCTATAATGGTCGCTTATTCCTGCTGTCTTCAAGTCCGGAAATCCTTATAGACTGACTTGAGACTGTGCTGCGAAATTTGGAAGTTTAAAATCACTTACGCCATGTGGTTCAGAAAGAGGCAGCAAGTTGCCATGAAAATTAGCATTTCCACTCTATGGCAGTTTTTTTTTCTTTTATGTGCCTTTAACCTTGTTAAGATATAATTTTGCTCTTGTTACATCTCTTCTAAAATATGCATGTACACAAAGTCCTTATCTCTTTTGTAGAACTAGCAATCACTATTTGGGCTTCAGACCAATTTCCAATACAGCCTGATGAAAGTGCATTAGCAGAGTGTGAAACAAGGCAGCACTCTATGGAGATGACCTTTCCGGATCTGCTGGTTTAGATAGGCGGGATGATTAGATCTGTTGAGTGGGTTGGTGGCTTACAGCCCAAACACTGTCAATCAAAGCGGGAAGAGGTCTGCACTGGTTGTGTGAATATTTTATTACTGTTTAACAAAGTTTAAACATAACTATGTGTGTGTTTTAAGTTTTAAAACGCCTATACATTGTCACACCATTCACCCTCACTCAAACTGAAAACAATCAACAGTTATCCACGAATATCAAGTTACACAATCGGTATGAATGCTGAATGAGAAAATCTGCAATATGAATACAAACACGTAACGCAAGATGAGGGCCAAAGTTATTCAGGTTAACAAAGTTAGCTTGCATTGTTGCGTTCTCCAAAAAAAAAACAAGAAAAGCAGGTACGAAGCACTTTTTATCTTGTTTTTAAATGTTTGGACAATTAAGACCTCACCTCTCACCTCGTCGCTTCTAAGCACATCTTTGCAAAAGGAGATTGTCATCATGGCACCATTTTAAAATGACTTGCATATTCCTTTACAGCTATTCAGCATTGTGTAATGGAACAAAAGTGTGTCAATACCACTGAACGAGCAGCTCCAGCTGCCCCATTTACACACCATCAATGAAATGACGCTACTGCTGGAGTTGGCCTAATGGGCAAAGCATTCTATTAGGCCTTACTGACTCGGAGAACCTATGGCACAGTGCCAGCTCATAAAGAGTCTATAAGAATTCAAAAAAAGATTACATATCGATATTTTACTTGTTTTACACAATAAGGGAAACATTTTCGTGTGCGTGTTGCAAAGCGGTGACTGTGGTTAAGAAAATACTGTTGGTAAATAATTTACCTCAAACACACTGGTTCAGTTCCGAGTGCACATAGTCCAAAACCATTCAGAATCGATGAATACAGGCCAGGAAAATCTGTTTGTCAACCGTTATTTTTAAACTAATGACATAATAACACAAAATGGTAAAATGGTTGTGTCTCTTGAATAGCAATGTTCCACCTATAAAAGTAATCAGAGCGCTTCACACTCATGTCACTTCGACCACTGAGCCATGCCGCCCCCTTTCTGGGATCAAAAATAATAAACCATCATAATCTTATCATTATAAGAACAATTTATGCGATGTTAAGTATCATTCTTCTAAACCGTAATTGTATTATACGGGGAAAAAAATGTACTCCGTTTCCGCTTGGTCCATCATAAAGTATTGACCTATTCACCAAGATGTCACACGTACTTCCAAATGGCAAAAGCTTAAGCGACCTCTGAGTGTATCACTAGTGAACAAACCCTATGTCATTTGACCAAAGTCACGCAATTAAGAAAGTAGTAAATGGCTTGAATGATGATTTCCGGCATCTTCTCTACCACCTGAATTTCAATGTGTAAGTTTCTTAAAAAAAAAAAAAAAAAAGAAATATGTTACGTGGGGGTTAATTGCTTCCAAAGGAGTCAAGAACATCGGCTGTAGACGTTGATTCAAAAATGGGGGTCAAATTAAGACAGACATGATTTTTGAGGGACTGGCTAATTAATGAACTTTTTTGTTGCTAGGATTAACAGCACAGATGGGTCTTTTGACGGTGACATGGATTAAATCCAATAGCACAGCCTAAACTAGTGCTGATGTTATCTACAAGGCAAGCCATTATGTTTTGCTAAATTACGCCAATACAACCCAGTCAGATTGAGATCTTCTTTGGAGAACTATTTACAAAATCCACTTAAAACTAACCTCCACACCCGCTGGGATGCGCTGGGTTCATTTATATTTTTTTTTTCTCCAAAGGAAATTCAACATTTTTGGGGTAAAACTGGCAGTGCATCCCCAAACAAGTTATTTCATCGTTTTCATTTCATTTCAGGTTAGCCCTAGTCACTCACGTTACATCATCCAAAGTTAGCCAGTTGCTATTGTTTAGAAACATGATCAAAATGTCTAGATCTTGCAGTACAACCTTCAACACAACAAGTTTTCGTCATTGTATTGACTTAATGTCAGCAGTACTCATTAACTTTGCTGTCACCCAAAAGTACCCTGGCTTCTATTGTCAAATTCTAATTTATTGTTTGCAAACTTTATGAAACGGACTATTCATAAAGGATCAAGCCAGCATGTATGACTTGATCCAGGTTAAAGATCAAAAACAAAGTGTCAACATACCCCATGGCTTAAGGGTATGAACTGTATTTAGGAAAACAGACTTTTTGGACAATTTCTGCAGAAAAGTACTCAATACGCGCAAGTTGAGCACCGTCATCCTGCAAACATCACAGGACCAAACTCAGAAAAAAAGGTGAGCCATGACTGGTCGTTACCTGAGCCTACAGGCACTGTGATGTCATTTTCAGTTGACTAGAAGTAGCAAAATAGCCACTACCTGAGATAGATTCTGCCGTTTAATTCACATTCTACAAACGCAATATGAAGCAGTTGCCGTGTTTAGATAGGGCGGGTGATATTGAACATATTATTGTAAAGAAAATGTTTTACTTAACTTCCCTTTTAAGACATTACTAAACTCAATAACAAATTCAAGTTTCAATACTTTTTATTTTGCAAAAGTGGATCCATTGTTAATTTTGTGTACGAATGGTCAGATTACGTTCTAAATGTATGATGGTAAAGGTAATGATGAATCACAAATTTGTACGTCACACGTGCATGTGCATGTTTTGCGCACTAATTCATGCAAGGGCGCGGTTAGTGAATGAGGCCCATTGCCTTAACGCTCCTCACTTCTGCTCCACGATCAAAAGCGGCACTCGTCGTTTATCCATGAGTTGGATGAGATGACGGTTGGTTAACGTATACGAGACAGGGCCAGTCCCAAAAACAAGTTGTTTGCAGAAAGACCAGAAATGTAGCGTACAAAGTGAGCAACACTGTAAGGCAACAGTCGCAGATGCTTCGACCGAGCTTACGACCTCAACATATCGCACTGCGTGAGTTTCAGAGTTCTACAGACTAAACTCAAGTGTGTGTGTGTGTGCGAGCGTCATGTATTAAGAATTAAACCCCACTACCTCTGAGGGTAAAAAAACAGACAATCCACTTAGCTGTCAGTTGGGTTATTTGCTAATTCCTAGCCTGGTCAGTCAGAAGATTAAACAGCACCCTGGGATAAAGGTCATGAACTGTCTTTCAGTGAACAACCGCCGACCTACTGTACTTACAACTGAGTTTATACAACATCCCTCTGTCTAATATCTGGGTCTAAAATAGTGACGTCCCGCTCTGATCACGCGATTGGAATTCAGGGCCGATTTTTTTTCTTTTTCTTCATTTTCTGAAATTTTACAGGTCACAAAATAAACAAATAATCCAAGCAATAACATCTTAAATTTATATGACACTATGTTAGATCTTATTTACTTGTGTGTGAGGGATTCATTGTGGCAGTAGAAACACACACATGCACATGCAAAAGTATGCGATGTGAAAACACTCAGGGTATTCCAAAAGTTACTTCTAAAATAGCCAAAGATTGCCTCACTGAACAGCTTCAGAGTTGAGAGAGTAACAGGCAGGTTTGCAATCGTGACTCATCCAACCACGTAAATTCAAATCGAAGTTTAACCAATAAATTATTTGTTGACAGTCAAGCATGTTCCCCACTGGTTGCATTTAACGAGGTCAATCAATCAATAGTGTTGCTTTTAGATGAGAGAAGTTACGCACGTACCTGCCAAATACGAAGCTGGATGGATGTCACTTTAGTCTGTATACACCAATAAATAACTGCGTAAATGTTTACCATTACATATATCAAATGCACTCACACAGAGGAATACCTCATTCTATATTAATGATTATATGCATCGGCCATTCCATAAATTGGTACCATTTGCATCCCCAAGAGAAAAAAAAATGCGCTAAATAATTACACACAAAAAATACAATTTAGTCAAGCGTCCTGCACAATAATGTGTGTTGCACTTGATGTTAACATAACATGTGTCTATGTGGATCTCTATATTAATTTGGCATTATTTGTATGTGCAGTCGTACTTATTTATTTTTATTTCCGATGTATCGGATCATGACTCTGTGTCAGCAGATCCAAAACCAAATGCTTGGGCTCGGGTGCCAGAAAAAATGTGGTCGATGTAAAGCGTAGTAAGTTGAACAACCTTTTGATGATTTAAGTCTACTGTAATGCTTCACGCCAAATGTAGTTTGTGATTAAGTTCCAAATTGTGTTTTAACAGACAAGTGATGACGGCACAGAGCTTTACAAAAGAAAATTAGACATTTTTTACTAAATTAATTTCATTGTATCTACAATTTGTCTCGTCATGTCATTAGGGTGGTTTGTTAGTTGTAGATGATTGAAAGGTCAAATTAAATTGACAATTCGTCCTGGTTTGCAGTTTAAGTACTATAAAATGCTTGAAATCCAGTTTGCAATTATTCTTCAATTGAAAAACGTGTTTTAACGGATGAGAGTTGGCAGGCACAAAGTCAAGTCAAGTCAGGTTTATTTGCTTAATAAAACAAAACTCTTCCAGGGCTTCACAATCCCTGCATTGACAAATACTCCGACATCCCTAAATCGAAAACCGGAGCGCCGCAAAACCATAAGTGAAAAGTTTAACCGAGCGTGGTGCGACAACATATCACGCGCAAAGTTAGTCAATCACGACAGCGTCACAGTGTTTACCTTGGAGCTGAGCCGACAGAGACTCTTGGTGTTGCTGGTACTTCTGTGCCATGGCTTGTGTCCTCTTCAGCTCCTTGTGCATCTCGTACGACACCATGCCACCGTACAGCATCCCGCAGAACACGGTGACCAACAGGAGAACCTGGAAAATCCTGCGTTGCCTCCGTGAGCACGCTCCGTTTCCCATGTTGGACCCGCGCCTCTCCCCACAGCTTGCGCGATGAAGCTCCGTCTCTGCTGCAGGAAACTTCCCGACTCGACTCGCAACCTCGCCCCTCACTCTTTACTCCAGAGACATTTCCACGCAGGCCAGACGAGTGCACATAAACATTACTTACGCACGGCAACACTTACGGCAGTCTTTTTTTCCGTTTCACTTCAAAGTGGCCGCGCAGATTTTCACCAGACGACTCGCGGTAAAAAAAAAAAAAACTACATTCGCCTCTCCCTCTTCGTTGCAGGGTATGTTCCACCCAACGTAACCAATAGAAGTTGTGCTTAAAAAGTTAGGTCCAAAATCATCAACGAGGCCTGCATGGCACCTTTAACTTGAGTTACGTGTCAACCCGGTAGACCCCCGCCATCCAACCACAACTAAACAGGAAATCCCGCCCCACGAGGAAATAAATGTGCATAGACCCTCCCCCACAAAAAATACCGTTCACGTATTGGTAGCAAGAGATGTCAATTAAAAGCATCCCGTGAACGATTTGGATAAATAGAAAAAGACGATTGACTTCTTATTTATTTAATTCCGATGAATTTAAAGCAATCGTGCATAACACATAGCCTATACGTTTTGTCCTAATTAAATCAGTGATTTGAAAGCCCTTTCCGGGTATTTATTGACCTTTGTCATGATTAATGATAAGAGAGGGCTATAGAGAGATACAAACAACCTTTTCACAGTTAAACAAATTCTACAATTTAAATTTAATTAAAATACTGATTACTTTTATGTGAAAGTCTGACAAAGAAAAACGCTAAAGTTCAAAAATCTTTTTACAGTAGCATGCCAAACAAGCGTTGAAAATAGAAACAGTGCCCTATTGTATTGAATAATTACAGCGTCCTGGCTGTAATTGAGAAAGGTCTTAAATATCTTACGGGAAGGAAGAAAGAAGATGTTCCTGTGAGGTATTGTGCCATTGCGTAGTTCTTGGCACTACTGGTTAAGCTGTTAAACGGGTAAACAACATTGGTCACGCATTTCAACCCTTCATCCTTCAAAAAAAAAACAATTTATATAACGCAACATTAGCACGTCTGCGTCACAGTGCAGAGGTCAAGAGGTCGTGAGCTAAAATCCGGCCCGGCCTTCCTGTGTGGAGTTTGCATGTTCTTCCCGTGCCTGTGTGGGTTTTCATCATTCTTTCCCCCTGCAATTGCAAATATTTGCCAATTAGCAGTTTTATTTTGAGCCCAAAACTTTGCCCGTCAATAATGCAGTGTTTATATCCAAATCCACTGGCACACACAAATTGTCGTTTATACTATATGAATATATGCACCATTAAAGAAGTTTAAAAATAATACATGCTTACTTATTTACTTGTGACTGACGAGACCACTTGCATGGTGTGTATACACATTTTCCCTTTATGAAAACTAATTATGATCAGTTTTAACTACAATGGTCAGAGGAAATTACCAATTTGCTTATTTTTGTGACTACACTTTATGTTGATGTAGAAGAGAACTGCTTCATAATGGGGTCAGTTTCAGCTCTGTAATATTTGACCCTCTCGTGTAGCTAAAACACAGAAGATCCACTCCAACCAGCTGCCTTAATAAAACTGCACATGAATGTGTTTTGTTTGCTATGGTAAATTCACAAGAAGAAGCTAAAACAAATATTTTAATAGATTTTAATTGCTTATTCTGCAAACATCAGCCAGACACCGGGGCTTGTGTAAGTCACACAAAAGTACACAAAACGCTTACGTGTTACATTTTAACCAAAATTTTATTAAAAACTTACATGTTTATGGAAACACTTGTTTTGGGTATTCAAAATAAATATAAAGTTAAAAATAGATTTTTTATTCTCATTGTACAAGCAAAATATGAATTTCATTCATTCATTCATTATCCCATGTAATATAAATCCTGCACATTAGCATATATAAACATATATACAGTGACAATGTGTGCATTAGTGTTTAAAGTCACGAGTAGGCCTATATGATTAGTACTTAACACATTTTCATTATAATCTACCCCCCATTTAAAGAATTTGTTTGTCAATTCCAGAAATAGAAAAGCCCTTTCTCAGACAGCACAAACAACCACTTTTTTTTTTTTTTGCGAAAAGATCTAATCAAGTAAATATCCAAAGTCTAATCTATTATCTCCATCATGGTAGCATGACCTCATAGCCGACTAGTGTCCCTAAAGCAGTGTTGTATTTTACAGCACAGCCTCAAAAGTATAAAGACATTTATATCATGTCACCAAAGTAACAACACTGTAAAAAAACAAACAACCCCCCCAAAAAATGCAAGTAAAACAGTCTCTTTGTTTTCAATTCTTGCCCCTTTGAGCAGTGGTCCCCAAGCACCGATCAGCGGGCCACTTTGGACCGGACCGCACAGACGAAAGAAAAAAAAAACTTGCGGGACTTCCGGTTTACAGTATTTATTATTTGACGCTGAAAAATATATATTTTTAAAAAGGGACCAGCTTCTCTCTGCTACATCGGATTCTTGACACGTCAAGAGTCTAATTGTTGCGGTCACAGCCCGCTTTTCAACCCACAAGCTAGCAAAATAAGTAAAAAAACAGACCACGTATGAAGCACCACATAGCAATTTTAAAATAAATCAACCAAGTAAATCTGTTATCATAAAAATTAAAATGTTTTGGTGAGCAAGTAATTCTGAATGCAACGAATTGTCACTACAGAGTTTCTCTGAACACGTTTTGGCATTATGGGTGAGAACCTTGAGCCACTTTCAGTAATAATAATGGATTTAAACTGTAGAGAAATTATGAAGCTGGTTGAAAGTCGTAATGTCTTCCAACATTGACACAGGGACAGCACTCAAGCAAGGTTTGCACAGTACTCAGACTTGTGCTAACTCGAAACTAAAATAATTACCCTATTTAGTAAATGTTAAATTAAACATTGAAACGTAAGCATTTCCTTTGACACAAGACTGGATTTTACTAGTTTCCCAGTTGACAGCATCAAGTTCCATAAATGTGGGTGGATAGAAAGTCAAATTCAGACAAATGATGGTGTGGAAGCTCAGGTGTGCTACAGGACTGAAAGCTCCTCTTCCTCACACAGGAGAGGTTCAACTTCCGGTGCAACAAGTGCTGCATATTGTTTGGCTGAGTTTCTCTTCCTATACAAAACAAACTGGATCGTCACCTGGTCACCAAGGTCAAGGTTTGTTCCGTAATTCAATAAGACACATTCAAAATTCAATTTATGAACAGACAACACATTAACTTCTCTCAGAGTTAATCATTCCGATGTCATGCTGTGTCAATGACTGCTTGACAGATAGAAGATGAGATTGACGAGACTAAAACATCAACAGATGACATGCACTTAAATTTGTGTGATTTTTTAAGGATACAAAGAAGTCGAGAACTAGGACTCCCTGACTGCCGATGAGCCAGGCCAGATGCTTGATGATGAAGTTCTGTTTAGAATCCTTTAGTGTCGGAAGGACCATTATGACGCTCAGCCCATATGTAACATTGCCCATCATGGCCAGCGCAAAGAGCAGGTAGGAGGTGCCCTCGGTCGACTGCCGTTGAAACTAGAACAGAAGTTGTTTACGCAGACAACATATAGCGATCATGTGTGTAATGCCCTGCTTTTATCCAGAAAGTAACTATAAACTTGCGAGGGTCTCATAGATAAAACATGATCACAAATCACAATCAATTTTAGTAAAGACAATGCAAAAACAACTTTTACAAAAAAAATGAAGAAATAATTAGTGGTTGCTAAAATGTGTAAAGGAATGATCGTATCTTGAGTTGGAGTAATGACTGCCCAAAATACCCAAAATAATAATAATAAAAAAATAAAATAATATATATATAAATATATATATATTTTTTCATTTATTTATTTATTTTTTTCACCAAACAATATGTGTTTTGAATGAAAACGATGACAGGAAGAGCATTGTTTGCATTTATTCATTGAATGGTGTTGAGGAGTGCATGCCTTAAAGTGTTCCTGGAAGTGCACCATGATGACCGAAATTATTACCAGACGCAGTTGAGCCAAAATGATTCTGCCGAACAACATCACTATTGTCTCGCAACGACTGGTTCTCATTTGGGCACAACGCTTACTCATATGTCACGTGAATACAATAGTCAGTCCTGGAGATTACTGCTGGGGAGAGTTGGCCAGCCCAAGGTCTTTCACGTCAAAACGACGCACAGATTGCTAATGTCAAGAAAGTCTCACTTACATTTTTATAGAGCTGTGGGAAGCGGGATGAGAGGTAGAAGACTGCGGCCAGGTATCCACACACATATCCAGAAACCTCCAACGATTTAGATGAAGTTGGACCCTGGAGGGAAATAGAAACAGGGGGATTCATTTTAAAAACATTTTGGCCAATATTAGTTGACAAACTCAGCATAGCATTGCTGCCAAAGAAAACTATGTCAGTCCACTATAACAGTTCGGGTGATGTTTAATTTGACAAGAGGTGTAATATTTAACAATTATTCTGATAATCTATAAACTGTTTGGCAAACTTGTTTGACTTAAAATTGACCAAACCCTCGGAAATTCAGCCCCTCAAGAGTTAATACTAGAAAATGTCTGTCGTACTCAATGAAAGCAGATTGTTCATCTTTGTGTTTAATCAAAACAACATCAGGATTTACTTTAAATAACAATGACTTGTCTATTTTCTGATGTTTTAGTAGTTTATGTGTGCTATGAATTTATTGACTATTGTTGAAGAGTTTTTCAAGAGTTTTGAAGAATTGTGGAAGAAGGGAGATGGGTTTATAGTTTGTAAAATTGTGTTAGTCACCCGTTTTGTGATGATTTTTGCAGTTTTCGTTTTACTCGGAAATTTCCCAATTGGAAATGATAAGTTGACAATGTCCATCAGTGATTTGGATATTTCCATAATTACCTTTTTCTTTATATCAATTTCATCAGTCTGTAGATATTTTTCCATACTACCATTAACGACATAAATTACTTATTTTTCTTCAATGGGTTAAAGACTCATTGAACTTGGATTTCTTTCAAATAAGTTAGTATAAGTATTGTTTGCTGTGTCAAGATTGGGAATTGTTTTGGTCCAACGCTGACAAAAAAATCTGTTGAATTTATCCACAAACTCATCCATATTGTTAATGTTTATTTCATTTTCTATAAAATAAGGCAGATAGTAGTCCTTTCTATAACCATTTCTAATTACATTGTTTAAAATATTCCAGATTCCTTTCATATTATATTTATTATTTTATAATATTTGGTGTAATATTCTTTTCAATATACTAGTTATTTTATGTTTATGTTTCTTGTATATGTTTTCTGTTTCTTTAGATTTGTATTTGATTAATTCCCTATATAGAGTGTTTTTCTTTTTCCAAGCATTTATTAGCTGCTTTTGTAATCCACAGATTTTCATTACGCTAATAAAACTGCCAAAAACATTAGATTATGAATTTAATATTTTTAGCTGATGATCAATATAAATAGATGCAACTATTAGTGCTCCATTAAAAGAGTTTTACTAGACAGCAGCCATGTTAAAGCATTTTCTGAACATTGACTTACCAGGGATTCTTTGGCTTTTATATTGTCTATGATGAGTTTGGGTAAAACCAGCAGGAGAAATGTTGCAGTGAGACACCACAGGAAGCACAGCCATTTCAACACAGGGCTCTCTTCAACACAGACACAAAAAAATCTGTATATGGTAAATAAAGCAACCTTGCCCTAAATTCTTTGGTTATTTCTTGTGGTCTTCCAATTGTCTGTTTTCCAACTCAATTTCAAACAAAATATCAGCACACTTACTTGTACTCGAGTTGTTCTTTATCTTATAGTAAATAAATTGTGAGATGAGAATCAGGTCTGTAAAGATGTAGAAAACCACTGTGACCACCTGGGAAGACAACATAAGAAACCATGTTCAGTTAAGTATGGCGAGGGAAAAGAGCCAACCGTTCTCATGGTAAGCAAATGACAACACGAAAGCCAACAGAAAATTATGCTCTGCAAAATGAATGATGACATCCGCTCATGCAACTACAGAGGCAGCCGTTCGGCAAGTTGCGGTTGGCAAGCACAGAGTTTCTTGATCCCGTCTCCCACTATACTACGCGCCGCTCGACTCCAGCCAAGCCACCTGGCTACCTGGCTTTCATCTGATGGCACTTGAGCCTACCATTGTAACAATTTGTGGATGAAGACAGCAAAAGATTTAAAGCATGTGTGTGTGTGTGTTAACCTGAATTGGCAACTGTCTGGTGAGGTAGCAGCCGGCAAAGCTGGTGACATCGCCACTGAAGAGGAAGAAGAGGAAGCCAAAAGATATGGCCTCATCCACTTTACCATTCACATAGGATTCATGGACCTGACTGGCAGACAGAGAGGCTGATATGCAAATCAAGATAAGGCAGACAAACACTTGAAAATAATAGCTATACTGACAGTTTGCTGTAGGGCAGGGTGTGGTTTCTCAGATCAGAAACAAATATTTGATTTAATGATTTTGAAGCCTTACTTTAAACACATGGTTCCTTTATTTGGTGGGCTTGTTCACAATACTCTTTTCTGTGCTGCAGTATTGATTTTCATTTATTCATTTTCTGAACCACTTATCCTCAGTAGTGTTCAAATTAGGTGGTACTTTGTGTCAAATGATAGATTGCTAGATAGATAGATAGACAGATAGATACACAGATAGATAGATAGATAGATAGACAGATAGAGAGATAGATAGATAGATAGATAATCTACTCACGGCAAAGTGGATAGCAGAAAGCAAACTATAGATACAAGTCCGATCACCACGCTGCTGTACTCCCACACGTTATCCACACACTCCTCCAGCAGGTAAAGGATCCACGGCGTCCCGTTGACACAAGCAAGTCTGTCCACCGTTGGGGAGCTCCAGTTAGAATCCACACTCTTCCCAGGAAAACGTGCACTTGCCATGATATGCCCTCAACCTTTCGTCCTTTGGCCACACAAACGTAATCCTATATGCCAATTGAAGAAAGGTGAGAGTGTAAAGAGGCAAGCTACCTCATACTTATTTGTTGCATGTCTGCAGCTACTTGTCTCCATCATTGATGTCACTTTATGAGTCGAGTCCTGAGGAGACAACGGGGCGGGACATTCCCTGAAACTGCTCTTCTCTTGTCACTCACTGGGGGTGATCGGTTTAAGCTAATTCAATTTTTTTATTTTAAGATCGTTTTAAGACTTCTAATCCGAGACATGGGGAAACCAGAGAGTAATACGTTACAATAAGCAAGACGAGACGAAACAAACGCATGAGTGATAATGATTTTATATAAAAGTGATAATAATGGCACCATAGCTCCTCCCCCTTTTTTTTTTTTTAATTACTCCTACTTTACTGAAGTTGTAATATAATTCCAAACCGCAAAATTGTCATAACAACAACCGGTACCACCCTGCTTGATGAGACCAGGCTTAAACAGATGAAGTCACACGCACTGTACCAATTCTGCAATTTTAGCGTACTTGTAACCTGCACTCTTGAACACAAAGTGCACTTCTACTACCGTGTACATTTCAATGAGGACCGTACAGTGCAGTGTGGGTATCGGAATTGGGCCCAATGTAAACACGAGATGTACTTCATCATCTACGCTTCCTCCACTGTCACAATTCATAAATTTTTGTTCGCTTGTAACTTGCGCTTCGAACACTATGTTCATACTTCAATGAGGATCCTAGGGTCTAGTATTGGTATTGGGATTGGGTCTTATTGTTTAGGCTAGAAAATGCTCCTCCCTAAAGGAAAGAAGGAGAGAATTCCTCTCACCTGACCAAATGGACACGATGAAGACTACAGATTGTTTGCAGTCAATTATTAGCTTCGCCCACATACTCGCGCGTTTTTTTAACGAATACTCGCCAATGTTCAACAAAAAAGTAAATTCTCTTCTCAAAAATTAGCAGTTCTGCTAGCGTCCATCACCAGTGGTCACCATCCTGTGTCAGTTCATTTAACATGGCAGAGAAACATCCGGTTTCATTTTCAGAATAAAGTGGGTGGTTTACAAATTATTATTATCATTATATTTATCTTAACAATAATAATAATAATAATAATTATAATAACATTATTATTACCAAAATCTAGTTAATCTGTTTTATTATCAGATGTCATTATGCCTATTGTAGGAAAAACTGAGTTCGGGTAAGGTTTATTTTACTAATCGGATTGACAGAATTTTGTTGAATTACTCGTTTATTATCACTGAAAGTGAAGCTTTCCAGACGATACAATTAAAGTCTTAATTTGAAATCATAAACAGTCACTTATCGGAGGCTCTTTACTAGTAGTAGCAATGTCACGAGCATAAATATTATGTGTGGAAATGCTGCTATCCTCTGGTCTCGTGTACAAATGTTTTACCGAAAAAATACCGTATGAATTTAATATTTTGTTCGTGTTGACAATCCACAGAGCTCTAGTTAGGAATTATTATTATTTTTTTAAATCATTGTTTGTACCATGTGTCAATGTATAGCTAGCGCAATGTTAAATGCCATCTCATTACACATTTCAGATCATACATTTGGCCTTTCCATGTGAAATGTGGGTGATGGGTTTCTTACAGAAATGTAAATGCAAAGGACTATTTGAAACCCTTAAAGCAGGGGTGGGCAAACTTTTTTATTGGCGGGCCACAAGGGGTTCTAAAATTTGACAGAGGGGCCGGATTAGGAGCAGATGGATGGAGTGAAAAAAAAATCATTTAAATGAAAGTGAACAAAAGCATTACAACAATATATATGTATTTGAAAAACCATAATATTTAGAAAATAAAACATTAACAAGGTTTATTCATTTAATTTTTTTCTAGTTCGGTGGGCCGGATTAAAACGTTTGACGGGCCACATGTGGACCCCGGGCCATAGTTTGCCCACACCTGCCTTAAAGGCATCAGCCAAACCTGTCCCGTCACTTTTCATTTTGACCCTTTCCTGTGAAACAGACCACGGTTTTGTTGATGTCAGTTGAAAACTGATTCTCTTATAAAGGTTTGCCGTTACTGTGAAATGACCCATTGTTTTGGCCCCTTAACTCTGTTTTTGAAGGTAACATTTAAAGCTGTCCATCAAAACCTAAGCTTGCCTCCTTCGTGTGAAATGACCCACTAGTTTGTGTTAGAAATTCTGATGACATGGTGGAACGATGGACGACTGGTTGGCACGATAGCCTCACAGTGCAGAGGTCGTGGGTTCGATTTTGACTCCGGTTTTCCTTTGTGGAGTTTGCATATTCTCACCGGGCCTGCGTGGGTTTCTTCCCGGTACACTGGTTTCCTCTCACATTTAAAAAAACATGCATGGCAGGTTGATTGGACACTCTAACTTGCCCCTGGGTATGAGTGTGAGCGCGGATGGTTGCTCGTCTCTGTGTGCCCTGCGATTGGCTGGCAACCACTTCAGGGTGTACCCCACCTACTTACTGCCCGAAGATAGCTGGGATAGGCTCCAGCACATTATTTAGACTCTCATCTCTTTATTTTAACTCCTCTTCTCAAAACACGCTCAAATATAGCAGTTAAGTTGTGACGGTCGTTTTTTTTTTTTATTTGTATTATTGTGAAGTTCTTTGAGTTGCATTTTGATGTATAAAAAGCGCTCTGCAAATATAGTTTGATTGATTGATTGGAATGCATTTTAAGTACAGGAATTTAATCTGTACTTGTACTTCTACATAAGAGCAGAATGTGATTAATTTTACCAACATTGGAAAAAAAATACATATGTTTCCATACAGAGTGAAATGGCCAATTTCTTAGTGTCATGAATGTCCGTGACTTTCAAGCGTCCTTGAAGGTAGCATCCAAGCCTCCTCTATCCGTCCACCTGTTGCGAGCTGTCCTCTTCTTCACCACACGATGGCGCCCTTTCCAATAGTAGCCGGTGGAGACGGAATGGGCTTCTCTGAGGGGGTAACTTGAAGCATGTACCAAGGCTGGTCGGAATAAAAATGTGTCGTTATGTGTCGCTTTCTATCTCGCCTGGGAGCCGCTGCACTCAGCTGAACAGCTAATTCAACCACGGGCGGTGTGTTCTTCCACAGGTAAGCAGCACGCTGTGGGTGCTTTGCAAAAGGGGTGGAATCAGGTTGTCATGTTGCTCAGCTTGCTGTCATTCGAGACGCGGTGGTACCGGTTGGAACAAATACGTGAACATCGTCGCCTGCATTCCTTGATTTCGGGAAAGTTGACTTCATACGGAGGCATTTTGTTGACCAAGGACAGCGATGTAGGATATAATTTTAAACATTCCGATAGTCAATGGGCAATGAGAGTAACTTGTTATCAAAACGGCTGTATTCAGTTGTACTCCACCTGCTTTGCCTCCATCCAGTCGTCCTAAATCCATTGGAATGTGTTTTGAGTTTAGAGGCGAGTTCAGTCGCATTGCTCACATTTTTTCAGGTTCCCCCCCTGTTGATGATCATCGTCCTACTGTGTGAAGGCAGAAAGGAAATGGAGGGGGACACTTTTCAAGGTCAAAGACTTGTGAGATTGTGGAACTAATAGTTTATCAGACACCTGCCTTGACCTTTAAACTTTATTTGTTTTGTTACCCTATCTTGTGAATGACCACAACAAGGAAATGCTTATACTGTAAATCTCCCTTGAGCCTCAACATGCAGCTTGGAGGAAATTTCTTCATTCACGCAATGAATGGACAACCAAATTGCATGAAGTGACTCCCCGAGTGTAAACAGTAACAATAAACATCCATCCATTTATCCATTACTGAAGCCGCTTCTCCTCACGAGGGTCGCGGGGATGCTGGAACCTATCCCAGTTGTATTCTGGCTGGACTGGACCCAGGACTGGTTGCCAGCCAATTGCAGGGCACAAAAGACAAACAACCATCCGTGCTCACAATCACACCTCGGGACAATTTTGAGTGTTCAATCATCATACCATGCACACATTTTTGGAATATGGGAAGAAACCGGAGTACCCGGAGGAACGCCATGCAGGCTCGGGAGAACATGCAAACTCCAAATAAGAAGGCCAGAGCCGAAATCCAACCCTGCACCTCTGCACTGTGAGACCATCAAATTTACCAGTCGTCCACCGTGCCGCATTATATTTAATGGTCCATGCTTTCTCTGAAGTTTAGGTTTAAATCAGGTGTTTCTAATGTGTTTATATGGTTTGCAAATTTATTTATTTATTAATCTGTCATCTTTTGGTTTGCCAATTGGAAAAAAATGCCATCATAAAATATTTACTGTTGTACATGTGTAAAAATAAGCTACCCACTGCTATTTCCAAAATGTCAAAACAGCAAAATATAAAATATAAAAAATTGTCCATTTGTAAAAAAAAATAAAAAAATAAAAAAAATCCTCCAGTGACGTAATACACTGCATTCCATCTCATGGAACGTTGTTAGATTGTAACATTGTAAAATTAAGTTATTTTACCCACTGCACAAATACAACAGTTTGGTATGTGCTGAACAAATAAAAGAGAAGAAGACATGGTTGCCATCATTAATGGGAATTGAATTTCCACTCCACCATGATAAAAATTCATGGATATTCAGCCGGACCAGCCCTAAAGTCACATTTAGAAGAAACTACTAACATACAAATAAAAAAAACACAAATATGCTCACACACACAAACATACGATCACACAAAGACGTAAACTAAATTAAAATAATTTAAACAAATCTTCTTTAGACATCACCCGCGTGCATGCCTCTCTGTTTAGTCATTCAAAAATAAGCATTATATTTAAATGTTTTTTTCAATGTAGCCCTTGGGATTGTATCTCATTAGAATTATGATACACATCATTTTGACCCTGAAGATATACAGCGCTCCTAGCAAGTGTGAGCTGTAAGGCATCCCAGAGTTTATGCATTCAGGAAAAGGTATATACATCTATTATGTAAATGTTGCTTATCTTAGAAACGCATAAAAAATATATTGCAAGTACTCGAAAAGAGCTTTCATTTTCTCTGCTCACAGTTTGATGAAATGTGAACATACTTATTTTGCGCTCCACAGTGCAAGTCTGTGACTTTTGGCTGTGAAAGTAAGCGGGGCGATCATGAATAATAAATGCTTCAGAAAATGCATGTGAATGTGAGACGCTGTTCCACCACAGCTTTCCCTTTCCACTGTGGAACTCCTCTCAACGTAAAGTGTGCGAGGAGAAACTCCATTCCCGCACTTTCATTCTGGTACAACCCCATTTGAAATTAATTTAGGTAATTGATTTGAGCCCAATGGTCCCTTAAAGGCAAGATATCAAATAGTATATGATGCCAATGGAGCTGGAGGCCGTTTACTGCGTATCGTGTGCAGAGCAAGTCAGGTGACTTAATTCCATTAGAGATGATTAGGCTCTCTTCTATAGCAGGCAGGTAAGCGCTTAAAAATAGAAGTGCAGCTAAATGAAACTTGACTTTTTTGATGAGTAGGAAATGTCAAGGAAATGATGGAACTTGTTCTCCGTACAGTCCCAAGGACCACAGGGACAATCTCCGGTTCAACCTTCTCTGCACTGTCTCTCTAATGGTTATGCTCGTCCTGTCTCTTTAGTACACTGATGTCAGTCTCGGACTGTTTCAGAATTATTTTCTCAGGTTAGTCCAATTAAAGGACAATCAGCCTAGGAGGTTCTAACACAAGCTATTCACAGGTTTCTTAATGAGGGATGGGGAGGGAAGCTCTTCAAAAAGAATGAATGCACTGAAGCTGGACAGTTGAAGCAAACTTCTCGAACTTATCAGTTGTTCAGGTAAACGTATCATATTAAGAGGCTGATCCCTCACAAAGTGGGATCAGCCAAAGAATTGTAGAAATTCCTAAAGCGATATTTCAGCATCCCTTAGCAATACTCAAATGCGGAAATGGTTGCAGTCGGCTCCGTAACAAATGAAGACTAATTTTTAAACAGATTTATTCAATGAAGAGGATTGTGGATGGTTCTATCCCAGTGGTCTTCAATCCTATTCCTCGAGGGCCGGTGTCCTGCCCGTTTTCTAGCTTTCCCTGCTGCAACACACCTGAACGATCGTTATCTACCTTTTGTAGACCTTGCTGATTATCTGATCATTTGAATCAGCTGTGTTGCAGTTGGGAGAATTTGAAAACCTACAGGATGCCGGCCCTCGAGGAACAGGATGGAGGACCTCTGTTCTATATGGTTAAGTTCTGGCTAGTTGATACCGTGTCCCAACTGTGACATCAGCAAAGATGTGGAGGAGTAATGGGCGAATATGATGGAGGGCCTCTTTAAGGTGCCTGAAGATGTCAAAATGATCGCTGAAAAATATGTTTCTGACCATGGCCGCACTTGCCATGATAGGAAAAGAAGAACCAATGAACTGAGGTAGATGGATGACAATCTCCAGACAGTAATTTCTAGTTGCTGCTCAGTGACAATAAAGTCAAGGTCGCAATGGATGCATGTCGAGCACATTATAGTCCCAAAAATGAATCCCATAAGGGTACTAATTGTTAGACTGTGAGAATAGGTCTTTGTTTTGCCTTAGGGAGATAAAGACAACTTTTGCCTTTTGCTCAGTCTCCTTTTAATGAAGCTATTTTCTGCAGCTCTTCTAGGCGTATAATTCACAATTGTTCGCAGCAGCAAATTGAGAGCATAAATAATGGAGAACTTTCCCTTTTGTCCCGAGTCACACACAGACTCACTTATGTGAGGAGTTTTTAAGGCAGACTTTTTGTGACTTTCTCCTTGTATCTATTCTTGTAATCCATTGCATCAGTCACAGCTATTTTATATTTATATATTTCGCCACACAGTGCGTATTATGAAAAGTGTGTTCGGGATGTCATGACAAATTATGTATGTTTTGATTGTAAAAGTCCTAAACATGCATGTTAGCGTGTTTGTCTGCCTCGATGTGGCAGTTCTGTCCGTCCTTGACACACCTGACCTTTGATGTGTCTTTAGAGAATTTCTGCAGGTGGAGAAAAAAAAACAACAACATAAAAATAGAATACAATTGATAAATTAACTTTTAGAGGATGGTTTTGATCCAGAATCCTGGCATTGTTTGGTCTCAACAGAAAAAAAATGGTGTGTTGAATTCACTCAATTAGGAACATTTTTTGAGTAGCAAAGGAAGTGGCTCTTCAACTGATTCACTTTTTTATTAACCAAGGGTGGTTGCATATTTCCCTGGTTGGCCAACAACAAGTACTATAATGTTTGACTTCTGGTGACCATACTTCAGCATTTGGCAGAGCCCCAGTGAGCAACAATGTGCCATATTCATCCATCCATTCGTTGTCTGAACCACTTACGCTCAGGGTCAAGGGTGTGCTTGGAGCCCATCCCTATTGACTCTGGGTGAAAAACGGTGCACACCTTGAACTTGTCGCCAGCCAATCACAAGGCACAAATATACAAACATTCACATCTAGGACAATTTTGAGTCTTCTATTAAGGTACCAAGCATGTTTTTGGAATGTGGGATGAAACTGGGGAAAACCCACACACGCATGCAAATCCACATAGGAAGGCCAGAGCTCGGACTTGAACCACAACCTCTAAACCGTGAGGCGAATGTGTTAACCAATTATCCACCGTGCCAGCACCATTTCCAGTACACGTGCAATTTATGGACGGGGATTTTTGCCTAGCAAATGCCATTGATCATCGATAAATACAATTAAAAAAAAATCGCCTGACTTGCTCAAATCCAACTCAGTCACGTTGCAAATTTGACATGTGCCCTGCGATTGTGACCTGGGATAAGATGAGCTGTATAAAAAGTGTAAGTTCTCCCTGTGCTTGCGTGGCTTTTCTCCGGGTACTCCGCTTTCCTCCCGCATTCCAAAAACATGCATGTTAGTTAGATTGAACACTCTAAATTGTCCCTATGTGTGAGAGGACATTTTGTCACGCTATTCCACTCATTTGCATGTTTAAGTTCTACCCAACAACCCCCCTCGCCCCCACCCCTTCAACCAAAATAACAACGTTTTCTTTCTTACACGAATACCTCTCTGACTTTGGCAAGTGAAATTTACCACTGAACCATTACAGGTAATACCTTCTGATCATGTCCACACACATTGAGCGCCTGGGATATGCGAATTGTTTTTTGGGGTTTGTAAATGTTATATGAATGGAGGTGGTTGTCTAAAAATAATAATTAAATGTACACCCGACATCATCTTTAAAATATTTTATACATGTGGGGGACGCCTCACAGGCAATACAGGTGCACATTACTCAGTTGGACGGGGCTGAATGAACAGTGAGACGTGCAAACATGGCGTGGTGAAGGAGGGAGGGGTCTTTCTTATAGGTGGTACAAAAGAGCCAGTGTTCTCCGTCTCGCAGTGTGCTGAATGAAGGCAGCGGGAAAGCCAATGGGCTACATGAAGAGAAAGAGAGCAGAGACCCTTAAGTTGAATTGTCCTCACATAGCCCCTCACTCTCACAGGGCCCCCCAGCATGCACCACCCATCACACTCACCCCTCACCTAGTGCCCCATTCATTGCACCACAGTTTAACATTCATTTGACTGAGAGATTTCATTTGCGTAGCTCCACTGCTTAAACATGACGCACTGTAACTTAAAAAAAAAAAAAAAAACTTACGTTGATCAAGTTATTTGTGAAGTGATTGTCCAACTGGAATTTGTGTGTGTTTAAAGGTTGCATTCCTGCGCTCGCTCAGCTGGAGCCGGGTGATTAGTAGTACCAAGCAGATAGTTTGAATAGTTTTAAAATGGACATTCTTCCACACGTTATGCAGTCGTTTAATACTTAAGTGACAGGTGAATGCACACTCACTGGCCACTTCATTAGGAACACTTAATAGTACAATATAATGAGATCCTATCCTTAAGTTATATTATGCTATCCTTTTTTTTCTCATATTTTGGTATGATGTAATGCACAGTACATGACTGCAAACTACATTTATTTTGAATGACTAAAATAAAAATATAGCCTGACCCTTATGAAGAGAATCAGGATAGAAAATGGATGGTTGGGGAAAAATACCAGAAATGCAAATTCGATAAATATTTTTGGCTCTACACAATAAAACATGTAAAAAATTAAATAATTGATTTGGAAATTTTGATTAAAAAGGGTTTGTAATAATAAATGTCAAATATATTGTACATTTATTTATTTTCATGTTTAATTCTGTATCAAACAACATTATTGGTTCGTTTAAATTATTTTGTAAAGAGACAAAAAAAATGTAATTGAATGGCTTGAATTGTTACACCCCTACAAAGAGCCTTATTATGCTAGCAAATGTTTATGCAAGATAATGCAGTTTTCTTACTTTGATTTATAACTTAGTACCCATCAAAATGGATTATTGCAAAAAACTACACATTCATTCACGCAGCAACTGGGGTTCTGTTAAATGTTTGCTGTCTAGCAGCGCTAAACGCACCAAACACACAGTGCCAATAAACCATGTTTCTTTCAGTGATCCCTTGCATCTATTTTCATGACGGAGCTGCAAGGATTCCTGATGAGTACCAAGGAAACATGGGCGGGTTTCCCCAGCCAACTCTAGCAGCAAGCTACCCAAAGTGCTCTTCTTTATGCCTTTCTTTGGTCTAGCTTGGTCTTTCGCCAGTTTGACAAGATGAAGAGCAGGAGATGATTTGCCTGTAGAGGGAACCGAGTGCAGATGTGACACAGTTACATATGCTTATAGCTGTGGAGTTGAGCTCAAAGCAAACTAATTCATGATCACAAACAACAGACAATCTGGGTAGTTTCTTTTAAGAGAGACTTCAAATGTATGAGAGCGCGTTTTCTTCTCTACATCACAAGACCAGGCAAAATGTAGTCTGCTTTGACATGATGGAGGTTTGCAAAGTCTGCAAAAGTTTTAAGTAACGAGCTTTGTCTTTGTAGCAGCCAGGAGAAATGTAGTCAAGTTATATAGTCTACAAACTTGTAAAGTTACTTGCAAAACTTGATGAATCCAACAGTGATGAAGAATTGGAGAAAGCGACGGGCCAAGGAATCCTATCCCTCATATGTGGTCATTCGTATCATGTAAAGTATACATGTATTTTAATGCGTGTGATTTGGTTTTGTTGGCATTTAAAGCGTGGCGTTCTTCTACTTAGAATTGAAGTGAGTGACCCAGTTTGTCTTATTATAGCCTGCTGCGTTTTTATGCAAATGAATGCCTACAAGAAACAAACTTAACATCTCAGCATTCGCAGCTAGTGATTGTTTCATCCCTCTCTCGATCAGGACTCTGTTGTGACACGACTACGTTCTCTGGAATATGCTTTGTCTCCATGGTAACAGGCCACATGCAGACCCAGAAAAACAACGGGCCAAGTGGATCCTTTTTCCAACATACCTAATCCTGGACACAGGGGATGACAATTTGAATAGAAACAACTAACTATCCCTGAGGTTTCCACGAACCTGAATAATGGCAAGAACACAACTGTGATTTTTCAAGGCCCTGTACTTTAGTGTCTTTTCTCTTGGTATCATGCTGTGGAACTGTCTAAATGGACTCCTGAAATGAAGAGACATATTGGAATTTCATCAGATTTGAGTGATCTCTCAACCATTATGTTGGTGATATACTCATTCCATATTAGGGGATTTTAAAAATTTTGACGACATATAAAGGCATCCTCAACAAGGACCAGGATGCACCAACTCTTCAGTCAGGTGCTGGGCCAGAGGGATTTGTCCAGAGCGGGCGATCTGTTTTCTCTGGAGGATGCTGCAATCGAAGACTGCTTGTCACAGGCTCTGGACCAGATTAAGTCCATCTCCTGCTCACCGGTTAGTATGCATGCCAAATAGTCGCTGTATCTATTAAATGCATGTATCATTGAAATACAAATATGTGTCTCATACAGGATTATTTGACCAATGACAATGACCAGGCAGTGGTCGAGATTTGTATCACGCGCATCACCACCGCCATCAGGGAGACGAGCTCCATCGAGAGGCACAGCACGGCCCTGGTAGGGCTCTGGGAGTCATGTCTGGAACACAACCTCACGCCTCAAGGTGACAACACAGAGGACACGCCGCACACCAAGATAGCCTCCGACATTACCAGCTGCATCCTGCAGGTACGCACACACACAGTATATCACAACGCTATACAGTCATGCACCTGCAATGTGTTCTGTTTTTAGACGTCAACAAAATTGTTCGAAGTAAGTTTAGCGCATTCTTGCTGACTGTATAAAATGATATGCTTTCATCAGTAATTATTTGAAATGAATCATGCATCATACATTGCTCTTGAGAATAACTGCAGTCGTGACTCTGTCTAATTATGCAACTCAAATTGAGATTTTCTCCAACTGCATTGCTTTAAATAATAAACAAAAGCAGGCACCGGATATTTATAAATTCATGGTCAAATTTCACAACTTGATATATTTAAAACAATTTCTCATAGTGGCTGGTGGGGGAATTTTCTTTTGGAAAATGAAAAAAAAATTCTATTAAAGAGTATTTTTAAAATATTGCTGAAAAAAGAAAACGGAAAAATATCTCCAAATATACAAATCTGTGTGGGCCAACTGTGAGTATGCGGCGGTCGGCCGTATTATCATAACGGTCTTTTTGCAGATCGTGCAACGAGAAAACTGCACCTCATGCTTTATGTCAAGAGATCTTATTGTATGTTTTAATTAGAATGATCTATGATGGTAATTGACAATTCACACACAGAGGTGTTTCTAATTAGGTGAGTGGATTAAAGGTATTTGTAAATTCACAGATAATCTGGGGAGAAGTAGGTGGGGGGGTGTGTGTGCGTGTGTGTGTGTAAGGCTCACACACTCTCCCACTCACTTCTCTTTCGCTTCTTGTTGACTCCAAAGGGCATTGAGCAAAAAATAGTAGTTTTTCAGTCCTCGACTTTGTTTACAAATATCTCTTTTTCCATTTGTGACTCATGTCTTGATAATTTCATTATTTGATCATGCAGAGTGAGGAGGTCCCACCGGCAGGCCCTGTTTTGACTCATTTGCATACTTATATCGGGGCTTGGCGAGTCAGGTAGTCCTGTTTGGGCAATTGTTTCACACAAGTCTTTGTAGATGAAGTCGCAGGACTGGAGTTGGGCAATTGCCACCAAAATTCACATGCACATCTCTACTCATGCCTACGTCAAGTCTAAAAATATAAAAACAACCACCACTATATTTGGTATTTTTGGGAGGGTTTTCCCTGGAGCTCACTATAGAGAAAAGGCTTTATGGCGATTAAAATCCAGAAGATTTTCTATATAGCACTTTCAGAACAGCCGCAGCTGTAACAAAGTGCTTTACACAACATTAGACACAAAATAACAAATTCAGACCTATATAATAATTGCCAATTGGAGACTCCCCTTAATCTTCTAATCATTATTCCATAAAGTCATGTATAGCACTTGAACAGGGGTCCCAAACAGTATTTCTGCTGTCTGTCTCTACCTGTGCCCTGTCATTGATGAGTAACCTTTCAAGGGTTTAGTCTGCCTTTCATCCAAATTCAGTTGAAAGGATAGGCTGCAACACCATGTGACCTTGAACAGGAAAGTTGATGGATGGTTTTTAATGAAAAATTAAAACAAAAAAGAGCGCCATCTTGTGGGGCATATCAAAGTAGCGTTACTACTGGGCCTGTATATTCCCCACACCAGATCTCCACAAGTACATGATGTCAAGTCGGTCAGATTCTCTCTCCTTTCTTCTTCCTCCCCTTATTCGCTGTAGGAATAGGAATGTGCTTAATACCCTTGTAATGAGGTGGTGTCTTAAGGACTCACAAGCAAGCACGGGAACACACACACACACACACACACACGCACACTCACACATTTGACAGCCGCTCTCGGTTTCGTCGCCCAAACTCCCAACAGTTATCACGGGATCGCTTCATCTTCAGCTGCTCTTTAATTTTCTTTACCCTCTGACCATCTGTCTCTTCTCTTTTGTCCTTCTGTTCTTGCGTTGACGTCCTGTCGTTTGATCCACAGATGCTCGCATGGCCCTCTTTAGTCCACTCAGAGGCAGAGAAATAAACACTGAATATTCAGTCAGGAAATGATAGCATTGCAGGATGTTTTAACGTGGTGTGTGTCAGCAGTGTCTGAGCTCCAGTATGATTCTACTAAGTGAAAATGAATTGAAAACACACCATGAGTTACATGTTTCACTTGATGTACTGCTCTTTGGAATATATACGGTAGAATTACATAAATTACATAACAGCACATTTATTTTTATTACAAAAATAAAACGTTTGGACATAGTTTTTCATTCGACACTATAATGTGTGTTGAAACTTTCTAGTGATATTGTAAGTAAGCTTAATCTGATTCTCAAGATCAAACATGACAGTTACCTCTCTTTCATTTAAAAAATGTCAACACTCCCCAATTATTTTGTTTAATTTCCTTTTGCTGTAGGAATAATGGTCACATGTCATACATACTATGCGTTAACGTGACAGTGACAGATAAGCAGAAATCTCCCTTTGCTTTCTTCATCAAAACAAACTCATGTGCTCATCTCATTGCAAAGTCTGTTTCACCATTTGAGGGCGCTATTACATCTCTGTCCACCTGCTGCTCGCTTTCGTGGGAAAGATGGGTGGTCGTTATAATATCATAAGAAAAGTTTCAAAATATTAATTCTTTATACCTGTGCCCTTTTGGCATTATTATTATTATTATTATTATTATTATTATTATTATTATTATTATTATAACAAAAGAGAACACATAGCACACATATGTACGTTAAATAATATAAAACCATTAGTGTGGTAATACTGAACAATGGCAGCCGTGCAAATGATGCTAAAAGTTGTCGGGGCAAAATCAAGTAATAAAGTCACAACTAGTGCAGTAACTCTAATATATAGTATAATTCTCCTCTCTCTTTTTTCACAGAATTACAGTTGTCCGTCAGTCATGGTTTTGGCTGTTCCGGTGGCGGTGCGCTTCCTACATAGAGGGAACAGAGAGCTGAGCAGGAACATGTCCAGTTATCTCTCACTGGCTGCTATAGTCGAGGTCGATCTCCTGGCTGAACATACAGAGGCCATAACACTCAGCGTCCTTGCAGGTTGGACAATACTCACAGTGTTATACTGATACGACATGCAAATGTCCTGCTTGCTGAACTGGAAAATTTATTCATTGGTTATTGTTGGAATGAATGTGTAGGAAATACAAATAATACTACAGCACAGCATAGTAAACCAAGGTAGTCCTGTTAGTCCTAGATATAAACAAGTTAAAATAGTGCAATTATTAGTGCAAAATACAGCCCATTCTTAGGACATAGAACCATATTCCAATTTGATTCAAAATTGGCAAATCTCGCCTCACTGTACTAATGTACCAATCAGAGAATCTAATATTTATGAAATACATGTATGCCTAAGTCATTTATTTATTTTTTTTTTAGTTATTTTTCGGGGGGTTTTGAGCTTCTCCAAGCATCTAATTTTTTATGAAAAAATTATAATACTAATAATATCATACATTAAAAATAAAGAAACATAGAAATATATAATGATCGTAAGACAAAAAAGAAAAAGAAAAAAAGACAGAAAAAGGTGTGGAACAAAGAAAACTTTTTCAATCCCACATCCATCTCACATTTATATTACAAGCCCGACATAATAATTTTCACTTCCCTCATGCAGCTACAGCTATACAAATCCTACTACTGTAGATAACAGATTAAGAAAATTGATGTACAATATATCGCATATGATTACTATCCCCAAAAAATGTTTGCATAATTTAAATACATTATATTTCAGCAAAAATTACACATCACCAATGGTAATATAAATAATATATACCAACATGGTCATCAGCAACAAGCACATAACCAGAGCAGTTAATTCCCCGGTCTCCTTGTACTGTGAACAGACCATACATTTGTAAGATACTTAAAAAACATTAAGGCTTTGTCATTGCATGTGGTGTAGAAACAGTCCTAGATATTTTGTTTAATTGGAAATACCCTCAGGTATTGTATACTTTCATGGCCCTACTGCCTGCACTGGTTGCCAAAGCCTGTCATGAGCTGAAGAGAAAGTCCTAGAAAAGACGATATAATGTAATGGCTTCCATTTTTTAATGTGTACTATTTCCGCTTTATTTGTGCTGTATCAAATGAATGCTTTGTCAGCTGCAATGTGGTAGTGCTGAAATTTGTGACCCTGCGATAACACTCTAATGCTTTAAACTGTAAGAAAGCTGAGATAGAAATGAATGAGAGAAAACTGATAGTGGTGCCAGAAAGATTCTTATCGATAAAATTACATAAAACTCGCTGGTGCAGCTCACCAGGGGTGACAAACTGATGGTGGTCCTTTGTAAAGCCAGATTATGACACAACCACACAGTTGACAGATGAACTTTGTGGCCTTTAAAGTACCAACTCCGAATTATTTTCTTCTTTTTGTGCCGTTGCGGCATATGAACTAAGCTCTGACGTATTTCACCCCTGTGTTGCTATTCAATGAGCCAACCATTCTTGGAACTGAACATAAACATTGCCACATAAACACGGGAATTGAAACATGCAAAAGACACGCTTACACATACAGCTCATGGAAGCAAAAACAGATGACCTCTTCACATGCACGTGTCCCCAGCAGCAATTTGTGAAGAAAGTATGCTGATGTAATGGATGAGGTGAATGATGGAGTTTGTCATATCTTGGTTACATGAACACAGTTAAGTTTTCAAAATGTCTACTATCAAGCAGTAGGTCTTCTTGGCTGCTCAGCTGAGGAAAATGTATCGATCCTACTTTGTCTTGAGAGTCCGAGAACAAGGGGGTTTGAAAGCCCGTTGAGCGTTTTATTGTTTCTTAAAATTCTTTATGGTCTCCATCCATCATATTTGCTTTTAAATTACGAGCCATCGCGTATTTTCAGTTCTTTATTCCTTTATAAAATTGAAACAAAAATTCACTGCAAAGCAGCCGTTTATGATTACTCTTCCTTAGGATCTGAGAAGCTGATAATGTGGACATTTTTAAAGAAACAAGACGGTCAAAATGTATTTTCCAGCATTCGATTAGTCAGCGTGTATAAGGAATAAAAGTACAACTACAAAAAAAAAAGTTTAAGATGATTAAGTATCAAAACAATGACATACCTTGTATGCAGCCATATTGGACATTTTGGACCGCTTCACGTAATCCCCACGTCATGTGTGCTGTACACTAATTTTAGACTTGTTTACCGTTCTGTTGTTCTATAAAAAAATATCAAATCAAATCATTAAAATATGAAATCACTCCTACGTCAACTTTTATGTTTTTCAATGCAGTCAGCCTGCGAGGAACGAATAATGTGACTTCTATCACAACTCTATATCCGTAAAACATAACCGGTTACCACCAAAATGTATGTGATAATCATACTCTGAAAATATTTGAATGAAACTCGCAATATTGAACCTGGCTATCAAAGATACTGAATACATGCTCAAACAGATTTGATATCCTTGATATTGAATAAATGCTGAAACGATACATTTGGTATCCATCTTAGAGTTCACGACACCTACGGTACATGTTATAGTGAGGCAAAACTGCACTAGTTGGCCATTGTGGGCTACTAGTAGTACTGGTGACATTATACAATTCTGTTCATTAACATTTGGTGCTTCACTAGTAATACCATTAGTGAGCAGATGTCAACTTGTGCACTGCCTTGCCTCACACGTAACATGAAGTTGTCGTCGTAGAAAAACGCTAGTAAGACACAGTTGGTCAACTGCTGCACACTAGTTGTTCGAATAGTGCGCTATCATGGTCTTACTAGTGAGGGCAAAGAGCATCCTTAAGTTGGATATCAAGGACAGTAACGCTTTTCCATAGAGGAGGGCCTTAGATTTAAAAGTGTTTTATTCCATGACAGCAGCACACAAACTTGTTATTCTTCACAAATCTGTATGCAGTGCTTGAATTTTCTTTCATGAATTATAGTCCTATACTGTAATTGTGTTTGTGTATGCAGTACACGATAATGAACTATTTCTCTCAATAATCAAACACTTTGGCAGACAAATACACTAGCATAGGTTTATTCATCGCACATTCTGCATTTAAAATACATTTATGTACAAAATACATTCATTTTCACCCGTTGGCATTACCAAAGAAGCCAAATTCAGTTGATACACCTGTACAGTACTCTACAAGAAAATGTAACTCACAAAAGACCAGACCTTGTAAACATTTCTCTCACATGACAAATATAACAATGTCACTGCATTACAAAAAATAGATCCGTATATATATATTACATTATGTGTAAAAATGACTTAGAATGACTAATATGAATGTAAGAATGTTGATGAGTACAAAGCGATGCGGGGGGACCGAATCAGCTTGGTGATGGGAATGAAAGAGAATGCAACATTGCTTACAGATTCTGCAATGTAAAGTTATTTCGAGAGTTGGCTTTACTTGGCGGGAAGCTTGCACGGAAGTTTTCAGTCAGAAGAATTGGCTAGAGCACATTGCATGCCTCAATACATTGCAAAGCTCTTTACATGGTACCTCTTTTAGTCCAACTGGGGACTTATCTAAAAATGGCTCTATTGGACTTTTAGCCTTGAGAAAGCAAGTTTGAAGTTGCCAAAAGATGCATTTTGCTGTGTATGGCAAAACTAGACAGACGGAAATAACTCAAAAGTATCAATAAAAGTAAATAAATGGCGCTACATTTAAAACATTTGAATTGTTTTTGACCTCTGGTTACCCTCTCTTGTGTCTGCTGAGTTCATTTATTTATTGGCTCAGAACTTGCTCGCTTTCACAATGGACTCTTTCTTACACCCTAATTAGGTCTTTGGTAAACATCGCTCGCAGCACGTTTCTTGCCACAACACACGTTTTCCAAGATGAATGCTTGACAGTGTTTGCATGTTGCAGCAAGTGTGAGATATGGCCTCAACTGAAGTGACTGTGGTACAAAAATAAACGCTGGATTATCTGCACAAAGATGACGTTTCCTCAGTTTTACCATAATTAAAACGTTTGTGAAAAGCAAGGGTAATGGTGAGCAGATATGGGAGTCTATTTTAGTTGACGAATAGAGCGCCTCCATGTGGCACCATCTCTGTCACACCCCACGCGACTATGTTCCCCTTCTGCTCACAGCCTTGGCCCTCTTTCAAAGCCAGCTGGGAAATTTCCTCCTCCGACAGCACTTTGTCCCACATGTTCACTCCGGTCATTGTTCCTGCAAATGCCAGCTTGGGATCAAACCCAGCCTCAAACCCTGGCACCCCATTCCCACTGCTGCTTGGGGTCAGAGGGCAGCATCCATTCCTTTCCTGTCCCAGCTGGAGTGAGCCTCCGTCTGGCAGGATGTGCCCTTCTGCCACTCCTGGTGTGGAAGCAACCTTTTTCCCACCTGCCCACAAGGTTGCCAAGCCCTGCTCAGAGGACCAAGACCCACATAGGTGGAGCCATTCTGTCGGACCTTTCGTCTTGAGAACACCCCGTGCCTCCACCAGGTGAGTCTCTCCTCCTATGGTGAACAGGGCTGATGTGTGGCTGAGCAAGAGTTGAATCTCATAGGGGTTGCGACGGTTGCCGTAAGAGAACAGAACTGTTTTGTTGGAGACGGTGACCGGCTTCACCCACAGGCAGACAGTGAAGGAGGAAAGTGAAAGCGGGACATCTGGTATCACTGACGTGTAGATGCGACGGGAACGCATGGGGAAGAGGATTGCCATCTCATTACCTGTGTGACGAGAGGGTGTGATGAAGATAATGTTCATTAACTTAGCAAATGGATGAAAAAGAAGCACATATGCTGAAACATATGACACACACACATTTTATTATATCTGCTTTGAATTTCACTGAAAAGAAAGTGGATCTTAGATAGAACCTTGCAGAACACAATGTAAATCAAGTTGAAGTTAAGTTTATGTGATCTCCTCTTATCCTTCCGACCTTCTCTTGCACTTTTCGGCCACTCATTTCAAATTGGTAAAAGGAGACATTTTTGACACACTGGGTGTTCTCAGGATGGTTCCCATCTGTGTCTGTTTATCCCCCGGGTTTGTGGTGTGGGCTTATGATGATTGTCCTGCCTTTGAATCTCCCTCTGACTATATTTAAGTGGGTGTATGCTGGTTCTCTCCATCCTTTCATTAAATAAATAACTGGAATCATGTCGAGAAGATACGTTTTTCAGTGTTTATCTCCGCAGTGACCTGTGAACGAAAATTTGTACTGACACCATTCGGATGGTTCCGGGATTTGTGTTCTTTGCCAGTTCAATGTTAATAGAATATGTTTTGTAATTTGCAATTGGTGGTTTTGAGCATTTGAGATGGTTGTTGGGAAATTTCCAATTGATGAGTGAATGTTTCTAGTTTGGATATTGTAATTTTTGAGTGTGATGTAAAGTTGAACTTTCGAAAGGTTGACTATACTATATCAACTGTCAATACTGTCATCAAATAGAAAAGAAGCGGCTTATGTTGCCTAGAGTGAAACAACAATGTATTCAGGAGGTCATGAGATTAGTCAATAACTGATGAGAAACGATGGGGGTCTCATTCCTAGATTTGAAGAATGACCTGAATGTGTCATCAAAGTTAAAATTTAAATTAGGATGGTAAGTTAAAAAAAAATGAAGACTGCGAAAAGAAGATAGTTTCCATGGTTCTAAGTGAGAAAGATGATACAACTGACAGCTTACCTGCAGGCAAGTGTCTGCTCCGTGATGAACTTAGCACTTCCTGGATCTCGGTTTTTGTCTGCTGCAGTACAGCCAAGGCTGCCTCCAAAGCTGCATCATGTGTTGTGACCTCCTGCTCTCTGTGGCCAACTCTTCCACCCTGTGGAAATTGCGATGTCGCTTTTGCCTCTCCTGGGTTGCTAAAGCAACTGGTTTCTAGCTTGCCAAGTCGGGTCGCTTGGCTTCGTGTGGCAGAGAGAAGCTGTTGTAGCATTGCCTCCAGGTTGTTTGAATTCCCAACAGAATTACCACCGGCAGTGGTAATGTAATCTCCAAGTTTTAATCTTTCAAGGGATTCCCTCAGTCGTCCTTCCAGCTGCAAGGCCATCCTCCTTCCTGCTGTCTCCACTGCTACCCCACATGAACCACCATATTGGGCCACAAACCTAATCAACGCAATCAACATCAAAGATCAACAATGGAGTAACCTCAATCCATTCTGACTCAATATAATGATGTCATAACTTCTGGATGACTCAGTCTTTGGAAAGTGTAAAATATCGGATGTTACTTAATGGGACCTGGGTGTTTTTTTTTTGTTTTTGTTTTTTTTATCAATATTGCACACGCATCTCATTCAGTCATCCAACTGACCTGAGTATTTCCCCACGCAGAGACCCCATCTCCACTTTGACGATGTCATCTGCGTACTGGAGAAGCATGTTCTCCCGCATCTGGCTATTCTCCAGCATTGAGAAGATTTTGTCCCACTTAGTGAGGTCAGGAGAACTACAGGGGGTAGCACTTTGTGTGGCTAGAGACAGATAATGAAAAGTGAAAGGACAACTTTACGTGAGTTTACGTGAGAAATTCTTCCTGTTAATTTCCCGGCGAAATGTCTTTTGTCTTTTTGCAAAAACAAAATAATGAAGGACAAATACGGCTTGTAGAATAAAATAAAATGAGACGTTGCGTGACGTTGGGGATGCCTTAAGTGCATTGTCTGACATTGAGGGCCTGTTAACCGTTTTGTTTGGTTCAAAGGAATTCTGATGATCATCCAAACCCTGGGGCACACCAAACAAATGAACCTGGGTAACTTTAAGACGTGGTCTTGAAAGCAAACTGTGTGGTTCCCGTCCGTTGAGCAGAACTATGAGAGCTACATGGACCAGTATCAACGTGACTACCAAAAGCACTTGGAAGCCACACAATATTTACAGAGGTGCCTGCCCACCCTTCGAGTCACTGTAAAACTACACACCCACAGTAATCTTATGGGAGCTGCAACTAATTAACTTACTGCTGTTTGGTTGGGCGAGGATTATTCCATTTTCATGTGATGAACAGACTACATAGAAACAGCATCATGTCAAAGCCAAAAGATAAGCAGAAATGTAGACAGATTAGTTATCAAACTGTAACTCTTGATCTTTTTGGGGCATTTTGAAGAAAGCACGTTAGAGACATATTAAGACACCTGGAAACTGTTTTGAACAGCAATTACAGTGTAACTACACTCAGCAATTCGCCCATGCCTTCTTAGCAGTGCCCATTCTAGAGTCACCATTCATGACTACGTCCAGATCAACCTTGAAAGAATGTGGTTCCTGTAGTTAGAAGACAAAGGTACATTTCAGGGTAGTGAATTCCTTCAGAGGGAAATAAAACCCTTATGGCATTCTGCTGCGGCTGCTTACAGTGACTTAGAAAAGTAGGTCAGATTTCAGTGTGTCTGTGAATGAGATGACATAATTTTGATGTTTAACCCTCATTACATGACTTGAGAATTGCCGTTAAGCTTGCTGGGTATGCTTTAAACTCTAAATGGTTCCCCCAGAGGCCAGTTTGAATTCCAACTCAGGAGAAACAACCACTTTAAAATGCAACTTTAACATTGGACATTAGGTTATAAAATGTATAGACCAAAGAATTATTGCTATTTATTTATTTATTTATTTATTAAGGGGAAAGTGTCTTCCTGTTTTCCGTAATATCACTATTTAATTTTATTGACCATTTTTTTATATCATTACACAAGTCGTCTCATATTACAAGAAAGGATCTTCAGTCAGCTTTAGAAAAAAAAAAAAAGTTGGTTGTTGCTGGAGCGACGTTTGCTGCTGTTTAACTGTTGGCGGTGCACCAAGACCTCCCGCTTGGTTTAAATCAACAAACATGCAAAATGCAAGCTGCGCACACACCCGCTAGCATTTGGTTCTAACATCCGAGACTTGAGTTTTCTGATTTTTTTTTTTTTTTTTTGCGGCTTCCATTTAATTAATTTTGGTCCATGATGTTGAGATACCTTTTAAGTTTTCCAAGTCATCTACTATGCATACAATGAAGAATTTAGTGGTCACATCTGGCAGAATATATTGTAACTCACAAAGTTGAGCACACTCTCTTTGACTTTGACTCCCTTGATTGTTAGTTTGTTTTCGGGTCAATAAATGTAAAGGATTTTTTTTTCAAGTGAAATTTTAACACTACTAACTGTCAAGTATATGATAACTATTCAGTGAAATGTCTGTATAAAACAATTTAAAACTACTCACCTTGTGAAGACACCTGTACTAAAGGAAATTAAGAAGCCACAGGGAAGAGTTTGACAAGCAACACTGCCCCATAGTGGCAGTTTATGGGTATTGCTTGAATTGATAAAGTGTAGCACGTTTGTCTTAGCAGTTGAAATGCATCATAAGAATAGACTGATGTTGCTAGGTATGAAGTGTAAATACAATTCCCATTTTTCCTTTTTACCACCACTTGTACCATTCTGTGTTGGAATCACAAAACACAAAAAAGCCATAGAAAAAGATACTAACATTAAGATGCTCACTGAGCAGAAGTCTTTGAATTAATGCTTAATATGATTTGAACCCTAAGTTTTGTTTGACTTTTGAGGCTTATTTCTTCCAAACCTTTTTGGTGGAACTCCGGGGTGCATCATTCTTGTGCCTTTCAATTTCACTAAATTACAATCCACAATCCAACTATCAACAACATGCTAATCTTTCATCATACAAATTACACAACCATCTCATGCTCAGTTCTGCTAGATATAACAGTCATGGTTGTAACATTACTGATTAAATCTGATAAGGTAGAACCAAAATCAAATTAAACCCCAACTGGGAAGCATAAAAATCTGGATTTCATTGGTCAAAGTGTAACACTTACGTTCTGGTGTCTCCTCCTCTGTGATTTCATTGTAGTAGGTGTCTGCATAGTTGACTTCGATATCGTCCTCATAGTTCAAAGTCAGACACACACAAATCGACCACGCACCCAATGCCAGGGGGAGCTTCCAGTACATGTTGCTCTGCTGGATGTGGACGTGAATGTGTGTGTAAGTGAGTGTGCACAGGTGGGAGAATAAATCAGATGTGTGAGGAAAGTAGCTTTTCTCCTTTTCTTTCTCTCTGTGTTTGTGTGCATGTGAGGAACTGCGCAGTCAGTCACCGTGGTCTCTCACATTCTCCGGTCCACCACTCTCTTTTTCAAGCGCTCCCTCCCTGATACCTCATGCAACATTTGTCCCTCCCCCCCCCTCCACAGCCTCCTTCTTCCAGCTCTACCGCTCCCATTCTTTCTTGTTAAATGCTGAGCAATCCTTGGCAGGAAGCCGGGCAGTGTTGTCTGCCCTGCCAGATACAGAGTTTAAGTGGGCTTGTTGCATTCAACTCACGCACACCTCACTTTTTTTCCCCCCATCTTAATTACTACTGATAATGACTATGATTATGAAATAGTATTGTCAGAAGATAAGACAGGTTGTAAATGCAACGTGAAATTGGGACAAAAGTGTAAAGTAAAAACTCATATGTCATTATAAATTCCACAGGGATTGTCAATTTACAATTTCAACAAGATTATTTTGGGGTAAAAACAGGTCACGGAAGACTTGAGGGGCCTTTGACAGACTAACAGTGGTTTGCATTTTTTTTTAACTCATATTTGACCAATAAGAATACATTGTCATGGTGAAGTTAACCTGGCAATAGACTGATTCATCCATCTATTTTCTACAGCGCTCATCAGCACTAGTAATGATGAGCTCTCAAGGCTTGGCTCCCTAACAAGATCCGTCTGAATATGTATTATGGTAAATATTTATGAATTCAGGAGAGTTGTGGCAGGTGCAAAATATTTTCTTCTTCCTGGATGGGCGTAAAATAAAAGAATTGAGAAGCACTGGCTTAGTGTAAGTGTGGACACGCAGATGCTGCTTGACCAATCACATGAGGCTTTTACAAAAAAAAAAGACGAGAAACAGGTTTATTTTTATTTCTTGGGAAAAATTGTGCCATAATACCAACTAATTGGAAGTCGACCAGCATCCCACAACGCATTGTGTTCAAAAGCAAGTCATTTTCTCTCCCTTGTGTAGTAGTTGTAACAAGGCAGTTGGGAACCTTTAGTCCTTTTCAATTTTTATAAAGTCATTCAGTGGCCATGGTAAATTCATCAAAAACAAACAAACAAAAATTAAATATGATGCAACCATTTAACAAATTTGTATTATTAATTTTTGGAATTTGTAGCTTCAATCTTTGGAGAAATCATTCTTGAATTATTCCATGAACCTTTACTTTCCCCCCTCTTTGTTTTGCCATTTTGGAACAAGTCATCTGTGACTGTAACCTTGTAGTACAGCTTTTTTTTTCCATTTGTGATGCTGCATTTTAAAAAGGTCACATTAAACTAAAACCAGAGCATAATCCTAACTCCCAAAATTTCATAAAAACGCTCTTTGTGCTGTTGAAATGTGAGTAGTGCCCCAGCCTGAGAGCGAATACGGCAAGGCATGCAGTGAGTAATGCGTCGTTGGAGGCAGCCTGTATGTCGTAATCAGATATTACTGCCGCTGCAGCGACTCACACAGAGAGTGGGGGAAACAGGTAATGGAAGAGGAGAGAGAGAGAGATTGATTTTTGCCCCATGCAGAGTTTGTATGTGCCTGTGAATGAGAGACCGTTTTCTAAATGGATTTTTAAATAGCTTCACTGTTTTCTGCACCCTTCTTTGAGTGCCTCAACAAAAGTTCTTGTGCTGTTGGTTACGTATGTAGATCACACATATGTTTACTTTTGTGGGAGTATGTGTGATTTTTGGTGCAGCGGATGGACCTAATGACTTCCTCATGGGAAATGAGAATTTGGCTGCTGTCTTTTTCATAGCGTCTCTTGTTCTATACTTTTGTATTGTACTTGCTTGCTGGCCTGGTGAAAGAGTGGTTTCAAGAGGTGTCACAAGTTTTGTTGTTACTGTTCAATTGTAGTTTGCGTTGACTTACTATTCCCATTAAGAAAGTGTTTCTGATATAATGTAATGTAATTTAATCCAAAACCAATTCAAAAAACTTTTCAACAACGATTGACAAGATTGGGTATGTTTAAAGTATTGTAAATATATACTCACTAGTGACCATATACTGTGCTTTGCCAATGAGGATGATCTAAAATTCAGTACTTAACAATCAGATGGGAAAAGCAATTTGCTCAGCTTTGAAACGTACGACTGTGACGTTCGTCATTCTGCAAACCATTCTTGTTTTCCACGGGACCAAAAATATTTGTTAAACTGTGCTAAACAAAATATTTCCACAATTCCCCCATATGTTCCAATGTATATGTTTGACTCTTCTCTTTATTCCCAATTTCAAATTAAACAGATGTCTGCCTGCCCGTTGTATGCGCAGCAAAAGAAACAAGTCACAGCACGTCACCCTTCCTATGAATGTGTAAATTAGATGTTGAAAACATATCTAAAGCTTGAGGAGTTTCGATTACTTCCTGACAATGCTGACTCACGCTATAATGATGGAAAGTGGCACTAAAAAAAAAACAACAAACAAAAAACAAAAGAAAAAACTGTGTCCAGTCACAGCTGACTCAGCAGTATGAAATGCTGACGCTGTCTGAGCCATTGTGCCGCATCACTGCTTGTTCCATAACTTCATGCATAAAAGGTTCTTCCTTAAAAACTAAAAGCAATCGACCTTAAAAATAAAAAAAATGACCTTTGATTAATTTAATCTGAGCTAAAAAAATAACCCAAAACTATAATATATATACTGAAATAAAGTTAATCACAAAATAAAACGGGTAGCAAAAATCATATTAACCAGGTAAAATACATATTTTCTTTCTTTATTAATTTTCAAATACATATTTCAGCTTGTTAAGTGAAAAAAATATTTTCAATTCAAGTTGACGGCTGACTGCATGCTCCACATGTGATAATGATGATGGAACACAGAAGCATTTTATGTTTGCGTTTTTTGATTCTCTGCATGTGGATAACTTAAGTTTGGTTTTAATTTCTTGAATATGTGGAGGACAGAAATAAACATTGACTTATTTATTTGAAAGTTGCAATGAAACTTTTAACGTTTTATTTTTCTGAATGTGACATTTTTATTGACGTTTTTGTGTCAAACAACAAACACATATATCGGACCTGCCTAACTTTTAAACAACAGATGCTGCTGGAGTCTTAAGACTTTGGATATGCCCTGAAAAGACGTAACTTCCTGGATGTTTTTCTTCTCTACTCACGTTATTTATGAGTCCTTCATTTGCAAAAAGTGATGCAAAAAGGGGGAAAAACAGCATCAAGCAGTCATTCTTTTAAAGCTTACTGAACTAAGGTGGGGCACAAAGGTTTAAATTTTGGTGTAAATTCCCTAGTGTACAACCTCGCAGGCATTTGACTATCGAATATCCTTTAATTTGGTGTGTTTAAATGATGCAGTTTGCACTTGTCTTTTATGTTTACAAATGTTCACCATACTTAACATTCTGAGCACATGGGTGAAGTTCATCTTTGATATTTCTGCAGATTGGCTAAGAACGAGTCAACAGTCCTTATTTATGGTCCATGTCAAGCGACGTGGAGACAAACTGGAGAAGGTGTCATATATTATCTGCCAAACAGTGTTTCTTTTTAATACTTTAAAAATAAACAGAGAAACCCAAACATGCGGCTGTGGTCGGAGGGAAGAACGCATGCTGTTCACGTGCAACACATTTCATCATAAATCCAACTTTTAAGACAGCTGTAATGGTTTGTATGACCAACTTCAACTTAATGATTTTGTCATTTAGTGGTTTCGTTACCACAGTAATTTTCGGTGTTTTCTTTCCCATTATGTAATTATCCAAATATGTCACTTTTCTCTGACTTTGGCCGTCGACCAGGCCAGGGTGTATCCCATCTCTCACCCAAATTCAGCTGGGATAGGCTCCAGCTCACCTGGGGTCTTAAGGAGCCCGAATGACGACAAGCCATATGGAAGTAGTGTTGGGATGATAGGTTGGGTTGTGTCAGTTGGGGCTGGGAAGGTCAAATTGCACATGTGAGTCAAGAAGGGCATGCCTGATTTCAAAATACAATAAGACGATTTCTTGCCTGATTTTGGGATGACTCACTTTTGAATCAGTACTCATTTCAGTGTACAGAGGGAACGCAAATGATAAGAGAAGTGTGATACTAGTTGGTAGCATGTTCAATAGTATTTTAGCATGATTAGGAGCAGGATGATGTTTTGTAATGTTGTTACGTGTACTGGCCCTTTAACTGAGAGAAAAACACAGAAGCCATATGCACGGCTGTGTGAAGAAGCAATTGAGAGCCAAAATATGCATCTTAAGTTGCGTTTAATTTGAGCAAAGGGATGAAGTGCAATAAATACAGCCATCTCTACAGAGTGACCCCGGTCCAAGCTCATCTGTGAATTTTCCTCGTATGACAACGAAAGTCTGAGAAAGGTTCTGGTATACTGTAGCTATAGCTGCGATTGTCATTGTTTGGGAGGTAAAAAGCGTCTCCCGGTGTTTATAATTTTTTTAATAATGCAATTTCCCGCGGCTATTCGTCCGAAGTGGATAATGTACAAATTGCAAAATTTAGCTATTGCATTTTATCGTCCGGAAATGTTGGTTAGTGGATGAGAATCGGGCGTAAGCCAGCTCATAAGCTTTAAATAATGGTAGGATGATTATTTTGTGAATAAGGAAGGATGAACGGACGATGACGAAAGTGTGTGCAGGTCACGGATTGAGGATGTAGGACCGACCGGTAGAATAGGGTAAAGTGCCGAGCTCTGCCTACCTCCAACTCATATTAGCCTTTCTCTCTGCCATGAAGTCTTTTTTTTTTTTGCGAGGTAGAAAATAGTTACTAGGGTGTTAGAAAAAGCCAGTAAATATATTGAAATTGTCGCTAAGTTGGTAAGACTGCAGATGCAAGTTGTAGCTCTTGCACGCTACCTCCCTTGTACTCGTGTCCATGCGTGTGCGTCAAATAAAGGCACAACTTTCAAAATAATAGAAGCACATAATTTACATTTTAGTTTGATTCATGGTCACTGTGCGGGCCAGTCAGGGAGTGTGGGTGGGCAGTTGTAGCCCCGAACCGTATTTTGCCAAGGTTTTAGATATATTAGATATGGATACATCATGTTTTTTTGACTGTTATTTATTTTTTTGTTGCTATGTTAGTCTTAGATTACGTATTCTTGTACGACATATTTTTTTGTTTAAATTTGAGGTTTGCCTTGTTTCTTACGAGTCTCTCATCCAACAGCTTTTTTTTTTTTTTTTTTTTTTTTTTTTTTAAACAGAGTCATTGCACTCAAGCGCCATCTACAGTAAATAAATGGACCAACACCGACCACAGCACACGACGTCTAATCTCGCTTTACCATCACCGAAGATTTACTCTTGCAGTGTGAATTGGGATTCAAAAATAATACATCTGAAATCATACAGTGTATGCAGAGCTTAAAAGGGGAATGCTGGAGGTTTTTACACTGTATATATTATTCTCCCACATGCTCTCCATGTGTTGAGACCTGTGCGTGCCAGAGGGTCCAATAGTAAAACTCTTCAAATCCCACCCCCCACCATAACATATTGCTGTGCAGAACCTTAAAAATTCCTCCGAAGAATCCCATAAATGCTTCAGCTTCGGCATTTATGGCTATCAAAAGCTTTGTCTCACTATGTGCGCTGTACAGTATATGTTTAGCTCTATGAAGACCTGAGTCTTGAGTGTACTGGAGGGCTAAGTGGACAAAATGAGTATGACTGATGCATCCTTGAGGTATTTATGGGTCACCCTCCCACAGCTTTTTCAAATCCGACGAAAGCAGCAGTTCACTAAGATGAGTTATAACTATGAATCATCTTGTAAAACCTGAAGCAACCAGTATATCATATATAGACACAATATTTATTTATTTTGGGCCATGAATAGTTTCACAAAGTGTGAGCTTCCTTAGACTTGGCAGCACGAGTTCTCAACATTCTCAATATCTTACGATACTCTTGGGATTGTATGTTTTCCCCTACCAATTCTCTACCGCTCATATAGCTAAAACTTTCTTTGTTTTGCTTCGGAATGTTAACCTGCAAGACAATTGTTGAAGCAAGTGGCGAAAGTTCACTCCTTTCCTCTTTCCTCATTTGCAGTCATCAAGATGTCCTCTTGCACCCTTTTCGCCTTTTAGCGATGCCGTAATGGACTGTAGATAACTAGAATGTTAATTCATAGGGTGAAATAATTTGCCAAAGCTGTCCTGTTAAAAAAAATTTAAAAATGTGGCGTTAAGCATTGCATTTGATGTACATCGATAAATGTTGATATTTCGCAAGATTATTTTATCTATTCCATGTATTGTCCCATTTTAAGTTGGCCACCAGCAGATTTAGGAAATTAAACATCTGCACTGTAATTCGTCGCAGACCCTGGCACATCTGTGACGTGTATAATCCCCAAAATTGACTGTAACACTACATGCACTACATTTGCTACCTTTCCTTTTAGTTCCCTGCGGGACACATAAGCCAAAAATGTTTGCCTCTTGAAAAGTCACTGTTTTTATGTTGAGTCAGTGATTTTGAATTGTTTGAAGATGTTTGCTACGTTCAGCACGTGCTGTTGTGTTGCGTTACTTGACTGTACAATTGTGGATCCATACTTACAACTTGAGTCAGTGCTTTTCGGTTCACTTATTACACATATTACCATTTTGTAACTATCTTTTATTTAGGCAAGGAACACATTTGTACCCACACGAGCAATGCACCTTAACAATTGCGTTCACTTTTAATAAGACTGGAGAGAAATGAGAAAAAAAAATTGTTGCGTTAGATTGTTATGCTTATACGTGGCAATCTGTTTGTGGAGTCACAATTGAGTGTGGTGAGAGGTGTGTACGGCTCCCAATAGGTCAGTACTATCAATATCTGCATACAGAAAGCTAGCATAGTTGGAATTAAGAGGATTAGTGTTGGCTTTTCTCTTAACCTTGTTACCTTGGGGATACCATTGTAAGTTCTAGTTCACTTTATACAATTTTTTTTTGTTGTTTTCAAAGCTTGTAACTTAGTGTTTTTTTTTTGTTTTTTTTTACACATTTATGTGATGCTTTTTTAAAAAAAAAAAACAAAAACAGGAAATTGTAGTTCAAACATTTGACGTGAGGATGTCAGTTTTGGATTCCGGACCCAGAAATGTGTTAAAAATGTCTGTCAGACTTAACGTAACAAAAATTGTATTCCCCAGGATATTTCATCCAATCATTACTCCTTTCAAATACTGATACAAATGTTGAACAGTTCAACATAAATAAAAATAATAATAATAATAATATTCACAATTTTCAAAAATGGTGGTGGTCCCTGTCTGTCCGCAGGCAACCACATGCTCCTCCGTGTGCTCCCCTCAGTCTACCCCAGACAACCTGATGTCATACACCGTCACCTTGGGAAGCTCACTGCTCTAATGTCACAGCTGGATTCCGCAGAACAACAACATCTGATCAGACTGCTTCAAATGGTGGCTGAGGAACATCCACTGGTGAGATTTTATTTACTTTGTGTTTGCTGCTTGACTGAATGTAAAATCAAAATCAACAGTGCTCTAAAGCATAGTTAACAGCAACCCACAACACTTAATGACAGAACTAAAATGTTTATTATCCAGCAGACAGCAATGTTAAAGAGTGAACGATGTCACATTTTTACGTGGCTGTTGTTGCGAACAGAGTTCACAGCACTCAATCATAGCTATTCCAGTAAAAAAAAAGTATGCCAGCCATGTCCAGCAGGTCGATTGAATAAAGGGTACCAAAAGAAATGGCAACAAATTCAGCAATACGAGGTGGATAGGATAGTTCTGGTAGGACATAAAAGATATATTTCAAATGCAAACTACAAATTCCACATTTTGCCTTTCAAATTGACTCCCCTGGAATCGAATGGACTTTTCCAGCCTTCTTTACCATTCTCTTATACATTCTTGGAAGTATACTTGGAGCTGGTGATCTGCAGCTCCATCGCCACCACCACATTTAATGTCATTCACTTCTTCAAAAGAGGTCACTTTGAAGACCCCTGTGAGCATTTTCTTGTCCATTGAATCAATCAAACGGCGTAGGATTGCTAAGTAAAAATATTAGTCGATCCTCTGGACCACATTGAAGGAGAAACTCAAAGTTTGTAATTTTGGTTCAAAATATATCGTTTGTGTCTCCAGCCTAGAACTCCTGGTGGACGTGTTTAGCATGATCTCCCAAGATTGCGATCTATTACTCCCTAATAACAGGCCCTAATTTACACGTTCACTGACTTACACTTTAGGTAGATTTCATGGTTTTCACCATGAAAAGCTTTGGAGAGCACCACAAGCATAAAATGAAGTGTGGATTGCTGGAAGTATTAGTGGAAGAGGAAAAAATGGTGACAAAAAAGAAATCTGTCATCGTTTTGGGGAAATCTGCAACCGCATGAAAGCAGACCTACGACCCCTGGCAAAAAATGGTGGAATCGCCAGTCTCGCAGGATGTTCATTCACATTTAATTTTGTTGAAAAACAGCAGATTGCAGTCATGACATGAAACTAAAGTCATTTCAAATACAACTTTCTGGATTTCAGAAACATTAAAAGAAATAGAATACAAATTCGTAATAACCATTAAATATTTAGACCAAATCCGAGAGAAGACATTTTGAAATCAGCGTGTGGGGGCGGGGGGACACCACATAACGGCAAACAGAGCTCATGTTGTGTTGTCTCTGTATTTTTCAGCTCAGTGTATATCTGAAAACATTAAAAAGGCCTGAGGTGTTATCACTGTTTTGATGTAAATGTGATTATTCAGTTGAAGTAACTTAAATTGGAGCAGTAGGAGTGTTCTGAAATCATCTGATCCAAACCTGTCTAGCTGTGGATAATGAGGTGGAACAGTTCATTGCCACAGTGCTTCCAGACGGTTCTCCAGTCATGTCTTTGTTTATCGTCACTGTTCATCTCGCTCGACTTTTCAGCTCTTAAAGAGACATGTGTCCTTCTACTTGCACCTTCTGCACTCCACCAAAACCCTCTCACATTACTGGAATCATTGTAAAAGTACGAATGCAATTCTGTTTTCAGATGTTGAGCCCTCAGGTGCCTGCCCTCGTCAGTTACCTAGGCAACCAGTCTCTAATTGAGGCCATTTTAGGAACCCTGGTGGATGTGTCTCAAGCCAGCCCCTCCTCGCTTGTCAGTTGTCTGCCAAAGCTCAGGACTACGGGACAACAATGGCCTGCTCTCTTGGGTCACGTGGCCAAAATCCATGGTGCTGTGGGCATCATCAGTGAGGTACACATAAACACGCACGCACACTTGCAGCACACACAATGGACAACTGATTCATGGGGAAAGTGTTTGGGAGGACCAACTAGTGACTCAATATGAAACATACAATTTCTGTGCTTTTTATTTTATAATCACGCTCAAGCAACTGGAATTCATTGCCACATTCCACATACACGCACAGATTAAACGAAGCAAGGGTGTTTGTTTGTTTTTTTTGTTTGTTTTTTTAATGAGCTATGTACACGCAGACACACACACGCACACACGACTTGTTCTCTGTTGACTTGCCAAGTGCCAAACCCACACTCAAACCCAGAATGCACCCGAACATTTTGGCTGATGTGTATGTGTGTGTACAATCGTGTGTTCTCTTCGCCGTGTTTTGGGGACACACTGTAGATCTGTTTCCACAGTCACGGTATCGGGACCAAATATCAGGTCCCATAAGGGAAACCATTTTAATAATTCTTGCTTCTATTCTGAATACACCTAAGAGATTTGGACTCGACCAGCATGATATTATCACATGCACAGACTTTTCAAATGTGGTTGATTAAGTAACACCTGGTTCATTTTGAAGCCACTTTTCATCTGGGGTGCACCTATGCCAGTTTACAAAAATATTGTGGAAAGCAATGAACGGTGATACGCAAGGTATGCGTCCATCATTATACCATATACGGTGTTTGAAGCTTTTACTAGCAAGATGCAACATATATTTCATTTTATCATATCAGCTAATCTCCCCCATCCCTATTTCAAATTAAATCCGCTTTGGATCAAGATTCTCCCAAATTACACGATTCAACCACATTCCAGGATTGACCAAGTTCAAGTGCTATAATACATTGTTGTTCGCGCATTCCAAAAAAGAAGCACAACAGCAAGAGACATTATTGCTTGAATTGCTGGAAGCCTTTTGCAAATATGGCTCAACATCTATAATGTTCACAAAGCAGCCAGATCAGATTTACAAGCGGGGACATTTTGCAACAATTTATGCTGCTCTTGTGAAATCTGGAAAGGGTGAGCTGGTGCTATTTAAGCAACCACTCAAAAAAAGGCCAGGGAAATAACTTCATGCACTGTGTGTAGTGTTAAATCCTTTGCCCTGTGCTGATATGCGTGGTTTTGCGCTTGAACCTCGATCAGTCCTCCCCAGGCCAAGACAGAAAGAGGTTCCTGAACTTCCAGCCCTGGTGTTACACGAGTTAAACAAACATTTTAAATCCAGACAACAAACTACAACTTTTCCCCTTTGAAGTAATCCCACTGGCGTCTGGCACATATTCCAAGCTTTCGCTGCCTCACCTTCAGGCACTCATGCAATGATCCATCCATCCATCATCTGTACCGCTTCTCCTCACTAGGGTCGCGAAGGTTGCTGGAGCCTATCCCAGCTATCTTCGGGCAGTAGGCGGGGGACACCCTGAACTGGTTGCCAGCCAATTGCAGGGCACACAGAGACGAACAACCATCCGCACTCACACTCATACCTAGGGGCAATTTCGAGTGTTCAATCGGCCTGCCATGCATGTTTTTGGAATGTGGGAGGAAACCGGAGCACCCGGAGGAAACCCACGCAAGCACGGGGAGAACATGCAAACTCCACACAGGATGGCCGGAGCCGGGATCGAACCCACGCCCGATGCTGTCTCTCACTGTGAGGCCATCGTGCTAACCAGTCGTCTACCGTGCCGCTCCTGCAATGATTCTTCCAGAATTATCCCCAACGACATCTTAAAATTGGGTCGCTTTGATGAGCCAGCATGGTAATGTTCTTTGTGGCCAGGAAATGTCTGATGCTCGTGGCATTGTGTTTTGTTATTTTGAAGTAGCCATAGCTCTGATCTTTACTTGTGAACTGAATGAAACTGCAGGATCTCTTTGTAGACATGCAACTGTATGTTTCATATAGGCCACACTGGAGGGCCCTCATCGCACATAATACTGTACACTTGTGTGTTGAGACCTTTGTACAGATCGGCATATTTGTCGTGCAATAATATGCGTATTGAGTAAGTTTAGTGTGTGCGTGTGTGTGTGTTTGTTTGTTTATTTATTTAGTACCATTTAATAACAGCGCAAGTGGGAATGAAGCCAGAAAGGCTTATACACAATTCTGCTGCCATTCAGAAAATGATATCAAATGAAATGTTTCTGTATGTGAGACAGTGTGACGATGTGCGTGTGTGTGCTTAACTGCATGTGTGTGACTATGATGAAGACACGCGCACACACACCCCCACACGTGCACTCCATCAAACACAACTGTAAAGAGACAAGGCAACACCACCTTTTGCATGTCTTCCATTGAGGAAAAAAAAAAACAAAGTTAAACTTTTGTACACACCAACACAAACAGTTGCAGATCATTTGGACCTTAGTATCCTGTATTTCTTCATAATGGTGTTACTTGTGGAAAAAAAGACAGATTTTCCGGGAAATTACTCTGCAGAGACCTCCTGGTGATGGCAGTGCCTCCTGTAAATCAGCGTTGCCCCCCCCTCCTCCCGCAATCCCCCCCAAAACACACACTCGCATACACACACACACACCGCTCCTCTTTACTGGTTGCACAACTTTTATTTCCTTTAGCTCCTGAAGGACTTCTTTTGTATTGAGTGGCCTTCTTTGTTGTTTGTATGGTCCGAACATGTCAAATCAATTAGCATTCTCATTGAGTCTTTAAAAATATAAAACACGACATTTTACAAAAGCAAGCAAAGTAATACAGTTGTCTTAATTTCCATAAATGGTGCATGCAAAAATGCTGGTGTAACCTGATTTTCATGCAGAAGCAAGCCTTGCTGTGTCTGTTTGCGAATTTGACCGACCGTCCTGCGCCATGCTGGGCGTTCCAGCACAGCGAGGGGTTGTTATTTGACATGCAACCTGCGCTTCTGACAGTTATGTGTGCTGAAAAGTCATCGAAACTATACGCCTGCTGGGACTACATCAAAGTCCCGCTTAGTAGGTTGACGGCTGGTCGAATGCAATTTTGGTGAATTTGATCGGGGCACAGGAAGGGAACGAGAGAAGCCACTGATTGGTGGTCAATTACGTCTGCTGAGTTTATGCCCTCAATGGCGCCTGCAAAATTACAAACACCCTGTCTCGCTCGACTCTTCGCACAGAGTGTCACCGGATTTACGTCACCTTCTCTTGAAACACATTTAAAATAAACTGCAAGATCTCCACTTGTGGATGTTTTAAACTGGGCCGTGGGGGAGTGGTCAATTGGGAACCACTTTCGTGCATCCAACAACTAAACCAACCCGCGCCACAACTTAGACCGGCTTTTAGCTGGTCTAAATTCGAACCTATTGTCACCAAATTACCACGTGCACTAGCGCAATGTAATGAAAAAAAAGACACGATTGATCCAGCGCCTAGCGAGGAGCCACACAATCTGCAAAATTGCCAAACACCGTAAAGTAAAATTGCCCCGGCATAAAAATGAAGATGGAGCAGTTTTTATATGTGTGCCTGTCTACCAAAATAGAACCCTCCGTGTATTATTTATTAGCTGTAGTGTTCTTTTGGGCTTTTCGTCACAGTCTGAATCCCTGCAGGTAATTTGATAAGTATCTGTTTTTCTGTTCATAATTTTTTGGAGGCTATAAAAGTAATGCTGCGATTGGTTAGCTATTAGTCCAGGGTGAAACTGCTATTGCCAAAGTCAACTGGGATAGACTCCAGTTCTACTGCAATCCCAAAGAGCGGAATAGAAAATTGATGGATAAAACGAATGATTAAATACAGCAGTTGCTTGTTCTGTCAACTTGAAAAATAAACAAAGTTGAAATCATTCTTCTGGATGTTTCTTCTCCAGGATCTAGTCCCACAATTTTTGGATTTATTGTTATCTGTAGGGCGGCACAGTAGACAAATGGTGAGCATGTCTGCCTCGCAGTACATAAGTCGTGGGTTCCAATCTGTCTCCGGCCTTCCTGTGTGGAGTTTGCATTTTGTCTCTGTGCCTGCGTGGGTTTTCTCCGGGTACTCCAGTTTCCTCCCACATTAAAAAACATGCATATAGGTTGAGTGGACACAATAAATTGTCCCTCGGTGTGGTTCAGATAATGATGGATGGATGGTTCACATGATCATGCTCTAAATGTTATGTAAGATGGGCATTTGCTCTTAGCTTGCAAGTCCCTTGGCCCTTTTTAACGTAAAATAACAAGTCAATAAAGCCAGCACTGAGGTGTAATAATAACATCTTCCCCCCCCCCAACAAGCTTCTGTTTTATTATTGTGCTGTACCTTAGAGACTCCTAAATACCTCATTGGCATGTTGTGTGGAAGCAGAGTGATTTCTACTCTTTTACTTGGGTTTAGCATCCACGCCTGAGGTTTTTACCCTGCAGAGAGAAGTTGGAAAACATGCCCAAACTATGCAGAAACAACATTCTTCCCATCAATCACTCAATTTTGTCTTTCAACTATACTGAAGAAAAAAAATCACGCTAGCATAATGAAACCAGTCAGGAAAATCAATGAACAATAAGCCTGCTGGGATTACTGTAGGAGCTGTATAGATTTGAAATGCTTCCCAACACGAGATGTTTACTGTAGATTGATTTAAAGGTCACATCAGTCCATTCTGTTAGCTCTGTGCAAGTAGCACCCCCCCCCCCCCAGCTGTAATGTAATAAATGTCCCATACTGTTTTTTTTTTGTTTGTTTTTTTGCGACTTTTACTTTAACAGCATACATTTTACATTTTCCGACAATTTGTAATATTAACATATTAAGTGTAATTTGCTGTTGTAAAGACTGATGAAGGGCTTGTGTATCCATTTATTATCCAAAGAAAAACTTCTCTTTTCTTCTTTGGCCCACTTTTTATCAACAAATGGGGGGTGTTATTGGAATTTATAATGGCAAGAGAGCTGACATTGAATCCTTCCACCTTTGTTACACTCACACTATGTTATTAGATCCAGCACAAGGGGGTAATCATGCAGCATGACGGCCAGCACATATTAGATTTTCCGCCTGACAGAATAGAACACATGGCATCAAAATTTGTAAATGTAGCTAGTAATGACTATTGTGTGACAAAAGTGACGAGCCTGTTTTATCTGTTGTTAGATTTTTTTATAACAGCGTAACAACGAGACACGTGGGAAAACAAAAAAGTTCCGAATAGAGAGGCTTTTCTGTGGGTTAAGTATTTGCATTTAGAAGGAAAAGAAGCAAAGTACCAAAATGTACGTTAAGTGAATTATGTGTTTTCTTCACCAGAATGAGTTGTAAAATATAGTATGCCACCAAAACACAAGATCAATGTAAAGTTTGATTAAGAATACGTTTGCCAGTTTAAAAATAAATGTGATGTAGCTTCTACCTGAAATCCATTTTCTTTATATCCAAATACCCATTACCATAGATCAGGTCAGAAAAAGTAACCAATAAAGAATCTGCTTTACTTTGACACCTAGATCATCCATGTGAATGTGGACTTTGTTGCGAATGACTCTGGCCTCAAAGCGTTCATGATGGGATTTGAATGTATGAAGAAAAACATATCTATTATGGTAATGTGATCTTTATTATCCTCAGGCACATGCACACAATTCTTTGGTGTACCTGGTGTCTCTTCTGGGTAACATGGACCACACTTTTCACCACACACTACTCCTGGAGATCCGAGCCCTGACGGACCGTTACCCGTCTGTGCTCGGAGGCCACGGTAAAGACCTCTACAGGCTGAGCAACTCGTTCACAGCCATAGCCAGACTGCTGGGGAGGCGACTGGAGGAGAGCGCCACCGCATGCCGCAGGTCAGAGGACACACCTTCAGCCTTTGTTCCCCTTACACAAAGGCACATTCTTCAGTTGTCCGATTGCAAATCCTTATCAATTTGGTCGGATGGGCCAAGCCACGGGCTCCATCATTGTGACATGCAACAGAATGATGGCCTACTCAGAAGTAACCGGTTGCTTGTTCTGTTGCCGAACACAAATAGAGGAGCAACTGTCTGTCGAGTTTTTGTTCAAACACATCTCCCTAATCTTTAATCGCAATAAAAATGACTAGTGGCTTAGCGTCTTCTATTTATTTTTCTACTACAGTACTACTCTATCTTCTTATTTGTGCTTTGCTATATTTTGGATACCCTGTGGCCCCGTGCTGTCTTTCACAGATTAGTTTTACTGCTACAAACTAGTTTAGGGGAGGAATATCGTAGTTGTTGGTGAAGATATATCACTGAGCGTGTGATAAGCTGTGTTGGTTATCTCGACTCACTAAAAAAAACACAATGACGTTTTCCTCTTCACATGTGGGAATATGAAAATAATAATTAAAAATCAGCAACTGTTTGTACCATGCTTAAATTGCCTGTAGGTGGGAACATGAGTGAGAATTGACTGCCACTTGAGAGTATACGTTGATTATCGGCCAAAGTCAAGTGGGATAGGCTCCAGCTAACGCGTGGCAGCAAACCGAAGGAACTGGATGGATAATTGGTCTACAGCTAAAAAAAAAAAAACAATCTGCTGATGATGTAAATCAAAGATCCAACTGAAATTTTTGTCACTTGTCTACGAATTGCAATTTTCATTCGCAATTACAACAAAACCATTAATGGTCTTGAATAATTTTCCACTCACTAATGCTAGTGATTTTGTGTTAGACACTGAACTGTTTGCAATGACTAAACATTGCCGTCTGTTTGTAGTTTAGAAAAACAAAAGTTAGGCCACTTCTCTAACAATGCTGAGGACAATCTGACGTGTGTGTTTGTGTTCATCAGTTGTTTATTTGTATCGAGGGAAAATTTGCGAATTATGGAACACAATCAGTCTGAATGTTACCCCCCCAACACATACACACTCACGCACACACACACAGTGTTGCATAATAAAATCCTGCATGCATGACAGGTCAGCATGTGTTTGTGTGCATGTGGAAAGATGAAAAGCGTTGTGTGCAAGATTGAGGGCTTTGCTTGGGGTCCTCTCCTCTCACGATAGTGTGAAACCGGGTGGTAAGGAAAACTTGTCAGAAAGACAAAGGAAAACTCTTGTTGTTTTTATCTCTGCCAAGTGTAAAAGCAGTTTTCATGACTGCAAAATCTACACAACTGATTTCCTGGTAACTTTGAGGCGTGGCCCCTGTTCCGAGACAGTACAAATTACATCTGGAAACAGTATTCATAATTCTATCACTACTGTTGTCCTCATTAGTATTGCAGGTGAGTTGGATCCTATCACACATACAGTGGTTGTCTACCATTCACTCTCACATTTACATTTGTGGACAATTTGTGTCCATATTATGCTACTTCACTCATTCTAAAGTCATTCACTATGAACCAGAAAGTAGCTAGCTAACAGACAAACAAACATAAATAGGATTTTTTTTTCACATTTGTTAGCAGTTCAACCTTGAATGAAGTCTGCGCTCTGCTGAGTGCCTTAGCAATTTTTACTAACAACTTTGGCAAAACAAACTGAGCAAAAACCTGAACAAAGAACCATATCGAGGGAACACTTGGCAGTTCATAAAAGAAGCATAAAAAGGCTGGGGCTGCTGAAAAAGAGTGTGGCAGAAAGATACATGAGCCAACTAGCGTGAGAATATGAGAAATACTGAAATGTGAGACAGAATGTGAGGGAAGGCAACGATGCAAATGGATATCAGTTTGATCTCATGTGATAAATACATTCACCCTTTTGTGTGCATGGGGGTGTGTGTGCGTGTGTGTCTGTGTGTGGTCCAGTGAGAATGGGCATTGCTCGCCATCTGCCAACGCATCGCCTCAATGCGAAGGAGGAGGGAGGTCTGAGTTGAGGAAGCCGGTGAAGGTCGGGGGTGAGTCGGAGGCGCGGGACGACTCGCCTGCCCCCCAGCGGCGATACAGTCTGAACCAAGCGGTGAGGGAGGAGCAACGAGAGATGAGATTCAACAGGTAGGGAGGAATGTGATACTCGGCACACATTGAATTTGACTCAAAGCCTTTTAGTTTTGAGTGACAGCGTCTACCTCACAGTCACAAGGATTTGTCATTAATTCTTGTTGTGTCGATTTTAAATAATAATGCCTTTATTAGTCCCACAATGGGGAAATTCGAGATTCGAACCCAGGCCTCCTGGGGAGACTGGGTCCTGAACGCGGCGCCTTAGACCACTCGGCCATCCTGGCAGCCACGAGATTCGAACCCAGGCCTCCTGGGGAGACTGGGTCCGGAACGCGGCGCCTTAGACCACTCGGCCATCCTGGCAGCCGAAATGATGGGACTTGGGGAGTTGGTCCCCACGTGCCCTCTTTACAGTGCAGGTCTTTTGTGAAACCATGTTAAAAAACGGTTGTCTGCCCACTGCTTTGTCAAGACTGTCCGACATGACTTGGATGTCACTTTTGAAGGGAATGTGAAGAGCCACTTTTAATTGGCGATGATTGAAGTTGGCTGTGATCACTCCCACAGCAGCACAGACGACCTACTTTCAGATCTGCCACGTCTCGCACCCAAATACTCACGCTCAGACCAACGGACATCCCATCTTGACCCCGGCATTCACTTGGCCCCATCCCTCGAAACAAAACATGGCGATACACGGACATTACATGACATACAGTATTTTCTGTACATTTTCCACGTGCAATATTTGCGCTCATGTTCAAATGTTTCCAATGTAAACTTAAAAATTGTGTTTTTCAACAAGTGTAAGTATGTTTTAACGTTTAAAGCAAGTGGGAGAGGAAAAAACAGTTTAGAAATATTTTTTATATGGCTTCTGTGTATTGTAGATTCTCATTGTGTGTAGGTCTGAAAACTAACCCCTGTGATAAATTCCAAAAATAAAGAACAATGTTACAAACTCCTGTCATTCAGCTGAAGCATGACCCGTTTGCCGTCACTCCGAGCGTACACATACGCAGGGAGACTCGGAAACCTGATCGTTAAACATTTAGCAATAGCAGAACAATACATTTAAGCGTAACAAGCATGGCCTTGTGGCTGCTGTTTCAATGGTGACGATAAGCAAATTCCACCCTATGTGGTGTCTTAATTGCAACAGCGATCAACTGGAACATTGTTTATGGATATTATTGGACTGAAATTGCATTCTTGCGGTGCCATTGTGGTCTCTCTTAGGTCCAAGAGCCTGGCTCTCCATGTTGTGCGTTTGCAATCCATCAACTCAGACGGCGGGGCCGATGGAGAAGGAGTGGAGCAGAGTCCAGACATCACCACATTCACCAACACTTTGCCCCGCCAGCAATCAGCAGAACACCAGGAAGTGACACCTCCTGCAAAGAAACTGACTGACATTGCACCCGCATCCACCGCTGCCCGTGCACCAGACAGTGGGATCAAAGCAGCAGACAGAGCTTGCGGCGACCAGAAGAACAAAGAGGAGGAGGCGGAGGTAGCTGACAGACTCTTCATCCACTTAAGAGACAATCTAGAGATGATCCGAGAGTTTTGTAAGGGCATGGTCCAACAGATCCCTATACCGGAACGATGTGTAATAGAAGGTAAGCGTAGCAGTGATGTACGTATTTAACATTAATACACACATACATCACTTTAGAGTTGAATTATTGACTTTTGCCCATTTTCCAACAATAATAACTATTATTATTATTATTATATAATATAATTATATCACATAATTTTGACAATCCTCAAACATTATGCCATCATTGCATGACCTCCTACATATGTAGGAACCTGCTATTTATTTTTATGTGATTGGTTGGTTATAGGAATTTACTTCATCAACACTGGTTTAAATAAGCAATTATTTTTTTCATTTTTTAGCTATCATGAGACCCCTTGTATGACTTACCTAGTGAGAGTGTGCAAATATTCGACACTGTATGGTGAAATAGTAAGAAAGGTATATTGTTTGTGTTTATATTTGTTGTATTAACACACAGCAAACGGTTTATAACAAACCAAAAACAGTGAGCAGCAGACAGAATCTATTCATAATCCACTTAAAATAATATAAAGTAATGGTAATATTAGCATGTTGATAGGAATGCTTCCTATCAAACGGTCATTCCTGTAAATGTAAACATCTAACGTAATGTAGACAATTACTAGCCTCTTTTGTTCAGAGAGCTGACAGAGGGTCTGCATGTCCGCCGTTTTCTTATACACAGAATCCTGTGGCATTTTGCCGCAACTGTGTGGCTGTCTATACATCAAAGTGACCACAATGTTATATACTGTATGTCACAAAGTCAGCAACAGCGTCTGGTTTGTGATATGAAACTCATCTCTCCTCAGTCAAAGCAGCTCACACAATGATTTCACAGGTCACCAAATACCTTGGCAGATGTTTGATTTTTGTTTTATCCTGTAAACCCAATGCATTTGTCCTCAAAAAGCAATGCCCCTATCATACTCACCTAAAAATGCTGCAATATTTCGGACTCAGCATTTCATCGTTGAATTTTAAGCTTCAACCATACATGGATTCGTTACTCCAAGAGGTAAGTAGTTTCATAGTGATGTTCATCCCATCCAGAGGCCATAAATGTATGATTTCATCTCATCTTATATTTAATTTAATTTTAGCGTGTGTGCTTTTAACAAGAGGTCTGAGCCACCAGAGCTCAGCAAATATTACATTACTCGCCTCCAATCTAAGCAGTGAGCCAGCAAAGGGCATGCCGGGGTACTGTTTGCATGCCTGATAAATGGCTCGGCTTTTATGACGAGCTCCCATGTGAGAACTGTGGGGAAAACGTTTTATTTGCCGTATATGTTTCATTCTAACGGGACTTAAAATACTAAATTCACATGTTTCGATATGTTAAAGACAATAGGGTGTTATATTAAACTGTAGCTGTTGGGTATTAAGCAAGACGCAGGTGGTCAGAAGGGTGTGTTGCATTGTGTTACAGCCGTATAAAAAAATTGACATGACTCAATCCAGCAACATAGAAGAGTGTGATGGTGTTGTGTGTGTGTGTGCACGTGATGGTGCTTTTAAACACTAGTCCTGGTAAGTCACCTTTTTTCAAAGCGCATTTTCTCATTGAATACTGAATGAGTTGCTAGCAACGTCAGTAAGTCTGTGTATCTGATCCAACTCCCTGCCTCCTGTCAAAGGACACATGCTTGCTACTTGAAACGCCAAGCATGGAGCACAGCAATCAGTCTAATTCCCAAACGGGCAAAAACGAGGATTACACCTGCACACAAATCAGGATGCACCGGCATTTCCGTGTTCAGCATCTATAAAAATAGAGCCCCATATGTGCACACAAATGTATTGACTGACAGCTTGTTTTTGCTTCCTTTGCCTTTGACCTTAATGTCAACTGAGCTAAGAGCCAGCAAGAGGTCACCTAACACATGCAACACGTTTAAAACAGGAAACAAAAACAAACTCCTCATTAGCTGTCTTTGTAACTGAATGCATCTGAAAATGACGGCATGACTTCTAATCACACAATTAAAACATTTCCATTTAGTTTCTTGGTATTGTTTTTTTTTTTTGTTTTGTTTTTTAACCAAGCCTGACTCAAACTGTGATGCCAGGAATGCTATCAGTTTGGTGATGTCATTGTGTTGCTAAATGACCAAACTACACGAAGCGTTTGCACTCCTTGTTAAGGGGAGATATATATGTATATGTGTATATATTTGTACATGTATATATGTGTGGGTGTGTGTGTGTGTGTGTATATGTATATATATGTATATGCATAATAATATGTGTGTATTGCTCCTGCTCCCTCACTAAGATTCAATTAATGTCATTGCATTTCATTACAGAATCAAACCGAGGCTGTGTGGCCAAGCTGTCGTTCACTTGTCCCCTGAAGGGTCATTACTGCCTGTACACAAAATCCAGTTTTAACCTAAGCAGCCGCCGGCCTCATCTTTGGATACACATTATGCTGCTCCATCTACAGGTGCACACGAACAAAGTGCTCTTAATAATATGTTTTTCAAACTACACAACTCCACATGCATCTTTATACTTCAGTCAAATTCTGATCACAACACCAACATCTGCTTCATTCGTTGCCATTTTTGTCTCTTGTAGAGTAAGTCCAAAGTTCCGCTGTGTTCGGGAGATGAATGTGTTCAGAGGCTGGCCTCTCTTTGGGGAAAGACTCAACTCAAAGGAGCTCACAGCTTCCACATGGCAATGACGCAGCACGCCACTCCACACAGAAAGGTAATTCCGCACAATTTATGGGGAGACTGGCTGCAACACGAACCAGAACATTGCACATTTTTCTGAAAAGATTTTTTTGCAATAAAAACACATTAATAAAGCAAGTGGTCAGTTTTATGCTCATAATAGTTTTTCATTGTGATGAATTATGCTAAATCCAGGTGGCCCCAGCAGCGCCGATGAGGTCAGCTGCTAAATCCCCATTTATCATTCAACAGTGAGGACACTAGTTCCAAGTGTGGAGGCGCCATGCTGTGCCCTCCTGAAGTGTCAAGTTAAGCGCTTCCTCGGAAAAGATTACAGCGGTTATTATCTTCTTGGCTGCTGTGGTTACCATATGGAGCCTAAACACATTGTATACTACACAAGTTTGTTTGGGGTTTTTATACATTTGAAAAAAAACTGGCACGTGTGCGCGTGGTCTATGATTCTCTCACCAAAGAAGATCTTCCACCTACATGGCAAAATTCACTCAGTTTGCTCAGACCTAGTGGTGTGCGGTACTGATTAGTATTGATTCGATATTGTGTAAACACAGGAACGGTATGTCAGATAAGATACTTTATGACGATTAAGGGGAGATGCAAAATCAAATTGATACTCCAATTAATGTTTCTGACCCATAAATGTTTTTATTGCATTTTTATTGTTCAACCATTAAACGCCAACACATAATTAGGACAAATTGTATTGGTAAATTCAACATTTTACTTTTTTTTTTTGTCAAAGTCTGGATTTTTTTTCTGAAATATACAAAGTTCACAAAGTGATATGTGGGGGAAAAAATTAGGTATTGTTCAGAAATTACGAAGCAAGCTCATTTTGCCTGCCTGGCTGTCCTGTTTGCCAAAAACGCAGTGGTGTATATAGGAGTGAAACTTAAATGTTTTTCCATGTCTACAAAAGTGCTCGCTGAGAGTATTGTTTTGTCTGTTGGTTAGTTTGTTTGTACCCATGATTGCACACAAACTACACAGCTAATTTAGGCAAAACTGTGGAGGATTGGGAAATTTGCCCAAGGATGAATGGACCCTTTCTATTTTTTGGTGAAAATCTGATAGATTTTTGGATGGGTACTAACCACAACTACAACTACTTAGTTGATGTTTTCATCACATTGGCATCCAGGCAGACACAACGTGTGCTGAGTTGGAAAGCAAAGCATAAATGCGTGGGAGAGTGCAGGATTTATTTTCAGACGTCTTACATTTGGGAGAATTTCTATGACTGTACCGATATGACCTTTATATCGTGACCGGGCGTTAGAAGGTAATGTGGTCACCCATTTGTTATGTGGCTCTGCAATAGTGTGGTTTTATGCTTGTTGACTTGGCCATCCCTACACAAAACGCTGAATTTTTTTATATTATTTGAACTGTTCGGAAGTAGGATTTCGTTTTGGAATGGGGTGCAGTGATTTGGCCATATGCGATTTGTGATGCTCATTTTGCTGCAATTTTTGTAAAAATTCCTTTCAAATGTTCATGATAAAGCACATTGTTTTTCCTCATGTGCTCAAGAAAGGTACTGTGTGTCCATGAAAACGAATGGGGGGAAAAAAGCATGTTTGTACATGGTGGCAAGTGTTCCTATCTGTGTGTGGTGTGTGAAAAATAAATCTTCAGATGACAAAATGTAAAAGATATTAAGAGAAAGAGGGAGGAAATTGAGAAACAGGATCCTGTGAGACAGTAATAATATTATTACTGACAGCGAGATTTAAAGCAGAAACGTCTGGGAAGTTTAAGGCCTTTGGAATTGAAGTTCTGCCTTTCATGACTCAGCTCAGCAGTTTTATGGCAAGAATGAAAGGTTCTGCGGGAGAGGAGATAGATTAGTTAAATGTGAAAAGGGGACACATTGTAGTTAAAAATGAGGTCACGGTAGGAGTGAGTGGAGGTTATTTTCCCCAAACAGTCTCTTCGCTTAAGTCCTTTCAAAAGGAGAGCAGAGGAAGAGGAAAGGGGGAATGACGACATTTGAAGGGAAGTTGAGCTGAGTGGAAGTCTGGGATGGAGGAGATAATTAATGATTATTGTTTCACCTTTTTCCCCTCCGTGTCCTGAGTGGAAACTTTTGTTGATATAGCTGCTCTGTTGATAAAGGGGCAGAGGAGGAGGAGAAGGAGGTGCGAGGAAGGTTGAAGACAGGAGACAGGATGGAACACGAGAAAGAGTGGAGCCACACTTGAGATAACAATGTTTTGTCAAAAAGAGAGTGCTTTGCCTGTCTGCCTTGTAGCCGTGCGAGGTCCCGGGTTCAAGTCATGGCGCTCATCTTACGCATGAAGTTTGTATCGTTTCCATGTGCCTGTGTTACGTTTTCTTTGCGTATAAAACAGGGAGGAGTTGCAGCAAAAAGCAAGGGTGGTCCCGAGATTCAAAATGGGGGTGAATTGAGGATATCCAGCAGCCAAACAGACGTGTGTGCCACATCCTGTTGTCGAACTGCAAATGTGCCCCTCTCGTCTAAAAACGTCTTTTAAGTGTGCCTAGAGGACCTTCATCTGGTGCATCAAGGCCGTCCAGCTGTGTGTCAGCCTGGCACACACACAGACCCTCGCACACAAATCCACACTGACATCAAATGCACTCTTCAAGCAAAAACACATGTGGTTGATTAGTGACTTGATTTATTTCTCATTATCCTGTGAAAGTTAATTTATTGGTTCCCATGTTTGTTTCTAGAACTGTTATTGTCGTTGGACTTGTACCTGTTACTTTCTGGTCAGGATGACGGACTATTATAACATTTAGCCCTTTCTTAGGGGTGACCGTGGAAATGCTGAGAAAAGCGCCTATACAGAACATAAACTCCTGTTTTGTGAGGTCTAAAGCTTTGGATGTTATGTTCTGATCACATTTCTTGCTTTCTTGTTGTATGAGTTCTGCGGTTAAAAAAGTGTGATGAGTTCTATACATTGCTTCAGCCCACAGCCAGAAATTGTATACACCACAGAAATTGATTCAATAAATAACTTATGCCCTCGAGGAAACATATTTGCTGCTATTACCATATTCAGCTATACACAAAAAACATGTATTGGATTTACATCAAAAACAAACAAAAAAAAAAAGAAGAAGAAGAGAAGACTTGTGTCATGTGTTGTATCCGGATATAAACAGAAGCTTACCGAAGCCGTCATCACTTCTCACTCCCTTCATAATGTAGCAACGATCAACAATGAAACTGAAATAAATCTACCCTGGAGATTTGAATGAAGCCGGTACTTTTTCTCACTTGTACTAGTGCAAGTTTTCAAGTCATACAAATTTTACCGGAAAAGTTTTCCAGAACCGTGTCTCTCTCGCAATTTTTCTCTTTCCATTATAATGTTTTATGTTGCAGACCGCATCATCATGTTGGTGGAGTTGACTAGTTGAATATGAACCACGTTGTAGTTTCTTTTCCCCGATTGTCTACTGATTTATGAATGAATGAATTTGAAAGTGTGTACAATAAGTGTGTTTGTATCTCCAGTAAAGCATAACTCTGAATGTATGCTGCCGCTTTGCACTGACTTGGAATGGCGAAGGTCCAGGTTTCCATTATCCTCCTATCACAACACACACGGCTGCGTTGTTTGGCGACATTTAAAATGCATCATTACCTCAAACTATACTTACTTCTATATTTAGAAGTTTTTTTCAATCACATTTCTGAAGGTTGCCTCAATGAGTATTTCACTGAGTAGCACGTCATTTTCCGTTTGTGCTTCTTCAGGACCTGGACAGTCTCCAGATGCAGCTGGAGGAGGTTCGCTTCTTTGACCTGTTTGGCTACAGCGAAGAAGTGGGAGGGTGGTTATGCTTCATGTGCAACAACCCTGAGAAGGCCACAGGTACACACGCACACACACAACAGATCATTTCCTGCACAGATCCCTCCTCACCATCTCCGTTTCTTTGGAATGCACCGTTGAAACTATTTCAGTCATCCGTGTGCTGGTGACCCTGAATCCCGTACGGGATAGTAATGTATTCCCAGAATATTCCAGGTAACAAAAAACACTTGCGGTGTTCTTTGTGAACAGTCTATGTAGTCAGTCAATCAGCACTGATTAGTTGACTTTGGACCAGTGACCCGTTTTCGAAGAGCACTTAGCCCCGATGATGTCATGTTTGTACGAATGTCTCCATGCCTGAATCGCATTAAAATCACTGCATGCGTAGGGGTGTGTGTGTGTGTGTGTATGTGTGTCGTCTCACGAGCGGTAACATGTTGATCTCCACATTTGTGCATGTTTTACTCTTCACTTCTTTTTACGCTGGTGTAATAATTCAGAATGGTAAAATGCTACCTAAATAAATGCCTGTGTAGTTAAAGGATTGGCTCTGAAAAAGGTTTATTTTCCCAAATCCCAGAGACCCTGAGGTCAATAAATACACTGAAATGGATTGTGTGTCAACATTAGAGGTTCGACCTCAGAGGTTACATCGTAACCGCCTCCAGTTGGACATGGGAGCCATCATTAGTTATGTAAGAGGACAGCTTACAGTAATGCATGCTTTAAAAATTATGCAGCATGATTTAATGAAGGGAGGTAGCAAGAAGGTGAACGCGGGACAAAAATGAAGTGTCGTAAGATGAATAGCTTTCCAGAAGCGTACAGTATGCGTTGTTTTTCTAAAACTGACATTTGGTGTAAATAATAAGAAGCCGCCATCCGCAGGCAGGAAGAAGAATAACTCGGCAAGTGGGGATGCAATTGACCTCTCTGGGTGAGCATGCATAACAGTTTTTTTGTAAGATTCTCTGAATATTTATTTGGGATGGAGAAGATGCAAAAACAAAATTTGAAATGATTATTTTTTTTTTTTAAACCAGAAAACTCAATTAAAAAAAAGTGCATGATTGGATTGAAGTGGATTGGGCAGCACAAGTGGTTAGCACGTCTGCCTCACATTCTGAGGCAAACCAACATCGACTCTCGCTTTCCAGTCTGGAGCGTTCATGTTCTCCCGTGCCTGCGTAGGATATTGTTTTCTTTTTAAATCCGATTTTCATTGGTGTATACTGTATTTGGAAATGTTGTGGGTTTGCAGATGCAGAGAATTATTGTAACGGATGACCAAACCATAGAAGTTGTGGAGACAAACTAGTGGGCATAATAATGAGGAGGAGATGATATAGCTCCAAGTGACGAATCATTACAAAGATCCCTTGATTCGTTCATCTAATGCATGGGGTGGGCAAACTACGGCCCGGGGGCCACATGTGGCCCGTTAGACGTTTTAATCCGGCCCGCCGAACTTGAAAAAAAATTAAATGAATAAACCATCTTTATGTTTTATTTTCTAAATGCTCTGGTTTTTCAAAGACATATATATTGTTGTAATGCTTTTGTTCACTTTCATTTCAAATTAAATGTTTTTTTTTTCTCCGATGAGGTGAGGTTTACCAAAACACTCAATGCATCTGCTCCCTGTCCGGCCCCTCTGTCAAATTTTAGGACCCATTGTGGCCCGCCAATCAAAAAGTTTGCCCACCCCTGATCTAATGTATTAGTAAATTTACATTAGTGGGACTTAGAAAAGCTGCTACATTGCAGTTTTCTTGCCTGAGTGTGTGTGCAATTAGCCACACGTCCACAAGTGTCCTCGACTGACTGTTTAACCAAAAAGGCTTTTCTATGAAAAGTGAGAGCAGATGGTACACATGCAAGCAATGTCAACGGCATAATTGTTTTTAATATACACGTTGTATTCTTTTGTCTTTTTCACTCTGGAAGTACTCCATGTGATTTTGGCGGGGGGGAATGTGCTACAGGCAGCAGATGATTGAGTTACACCAAGCATAATTTCTCTTTTCAGTTGGAAGGTGAAGTTTTGTGAGCACTTTGAGCAGTCAGCATACTATTGTTGCCCCTCCACGATATTTGTCCCTAACCTCAGGCTGGACAATTTCATTTCAGTCAAATCTGAGATTCCAATGACTCAATGGCCTGCAAACATCCTCTTTTCAACAAGTGTCATGTGTAACAGTAATTATAATTCCTTAAAGGGTCATATCAATCCCAATCCTGATGCTGGCAGAAAGTTTTTAATATACGACTACGGAATGGACTTGTTGCCAGTCTATCGCTGAGCCTTGATGAAATAGCGACAATATTTATCTACTATTCAATTACAATTACAAATATCTACTGCATAAATATTAGCGCTCATTGATGTATTGAATATGTTGGATTATTTTTCATTTCAATGGTGAAAATTGTTCTAAATGTGTTCAGTGAAGCTGACGGGAAAACAAGGCACACTTTGTTCGAACAAAATGTAAAAACACAGAGTTTTCGCAGGGCTTATAATTCACTTGCATCATCTCTTTTCATGCCAGAAGATATTGGACTGAATTCACAAGTTAACAATAACATAAAAAGTGTTCTAAATACGTGAAACATCAACATGTCCATAAAATAGGCTCGCAATCAATTGTGTCATTCTAGAAAACTGGAAACATGGTCGGTCATTCAAGAGAACAGAGTCCAACTTTCTATTTGACAGTGGCGTATTAATATTATTGCTAGGCACAGGGCTTACTTATGTCAAATATCCATGACTCAAAAAGAAAGTCCTATTTAAAAACATCTTTTTTTTCTTTTTTTGTTGCACATAAATCCATCTGGCGGATCACAGGAAAATGTAAGCTGTTGCTTTAATAATAATAATAATAATAATAATCATTGAAAAACAGTTCTTACGTGTTTCTGTGGCGTAAATTGTCAAACAAGTGCTGGTTGGATCAAGAATTACCAGACATACATTTTTCCGAGCCAAGAATAGAAAAAAAAACATGTGAAGTAGAAAGTAGTCTTTCCAAAATGCTTGATCGCTGATGTATTTTTATTTAAAAACATTTCGCCATAAACTGCTGCAATAATTCCAAGATTCTTAATTGTCAAGCAAGTGCAAAAAGAATACAATCACTGCTTAAATGGGCAACAATACGTAGAAGGAGATTATTAGTAATGTCCCTCGGAGGTGAGTGTCTTTGCATAAACTGCTGACTTTGCAGTGTACATTCCATTCTTCTTTTAAAAGAGATGCTGACGTATTTGCATATTGTTGCCAAATTTGATAAAGACGTACAGTATGTACCGCTTTCCTGTATGTTGCAATAGCAAGTAAAACACACGCGTTGTGGAACTTATCCTTTCGATGTTCACTGAGTTTAAGTCTCCCATGACGGCACACATGTTTGAGATTGTTTGAGGCATTTTCTTCCCAAGCTTCTTCCTGTTTGTAGGTTCAACTCGAATTATCGGGACAAATATATTTTATCTGTGAATTAATTCTATGCAATTCTAAAGCATGAATTTTGATAATGCTCTAAAACCATATCACATGCTATAATAAAGTTGTCGAATGCAGTGATAAAACAAAATGTCGCGCAATCTATTGCATAATATAATAGGTCTTTATTTATTTGTTCATTTATATATTTAAATGACTGTAGCAAGCAGCCATCTTGAAGTTCTATTCCCTTAATTGGTGTTAGACTGCAATTTCTGATCGTCTCAGAAAGCATGAAAGTGTCTAAATGTGATTGGATGAGCCACGACTGGATGTTGTTGTGCACACAATAAGTTGACAACTGAAAACATATCATCGATTAATCAACAAGCACCACGCGAGCGTTGATGACAGAAGTTTCTCCCAGGAGGTTGAACTAGCCGTGGTCAGCGCAAGGCTTTTGTCCATCCATCCATCTTCTGTACCGCTTCTCCTCCCGCGGGGTGCATGTTTTTGGAATGTGGGAGGAAACCGGAGTACCCGGAGGAAACCCACGCAAGCACAGGGCTTTTGTGTTTCAGCTAAATTACTTTCTCTGGCTTTATGATTTTTTTTTCATAAAGTTTGGAAATTACAATATTGCTGTCATGCATACGGCAGGGCACACGGGATGATTGTTTTCATTTCGTGATGAAACCGCGCATTTTCAACTACAGAAAAGGTCTTGAAATATTTAGCCATGACTGCTCCCCCTGGGTGGGTGATTTTCTCGTGTTTATCTGAATTGGCACAGTAGGTCTGTTGAAAAGAATTCTGAAACGACACGTGTTGACTTTTCAAGTCTCTTGACTCATATGTCCAGGAAATATTGTAGCGGGATGCTTATGCTGGAGAGGCCTTGTTATATTGCTTGTGTTCCCTTATAAATATGGGACATGTGTCAAGCAATGTCTTCGAGCAGTTATGTTTCGGTCAACAGTTTTCACTTACTTGTTGTGGTATTCAACTGATAGTTATAAAAGTGTGAGACGGTGCAAAATTCATGTCTTGGCTCCTCAGGTTGAAAAACACTGATCTTAATTACGCTCCTAAATAAAAGCTCAAGTTATTAAATAAGTCTTAAATGATGTACTTAGGCTAAGATGTGTCATCATTTAGATTTAACACAAATAGAATAGTATTCTGTGTATTATTACTCTCTAGGTCATATGTGTGAATTAGCTCAGCTCATGCATCAACTACGTAATTTACCTTAAGTCTCGTCATTCACGGGACATGAACATGCACTTTTTGATTCTCAACACCAGCTCACCGGATTCCAAATGAAATGAGCAAGATGTGCTTTAATTGCAGATTTTCATCTTTAATTTGATGGGATTTACTTTGTTGCGTTACAAAGTTGAAAAACTATTTGCGCTGTTAGTGTTTCGCGTGCACATTTGTGTTTGCTTTACATCAAATCACTGGAGAAGATTCGCAAGGTGACATGAAAAGACTCAGAGCATTGTCAAAAGAACATCAGGTATGGACTCCTTAGACATTCTTTTTGATGTGTCAACTTAAGTCTGTTCCTGTTATAGAATGAGAACTAGTGATGTCACATCAGATCTGAGCCTGCAAATTATTATTAGATTTTTTTATTTGCCGAGAGGAATAGCGATGGCTTCCTATCACAAAGTCGAATTGGAGCCACTGGTTACTCAGACTTCCTGGTGTTTTGTGATAAACTGTCAAGTTGAACAACTGGCATGTCTTTGAAGTGAGAGGTAATGAGCTGAGTTGTGAGAGCGGTAGTTACACCACTTACACTCACTCCTTTCTGCCTTTGGATCAAATTTTTGTGAAAATTATGAATCAGTTGCATAAAACTGCAACATATGAACTACTATCATTGAGCAACAATGGATTAACTCGTTTTGCTTTTTCTTCTGCTTTTGTTGCGATACGTATTTGACCACCCTTTGACATGGGGCTGTTATGAGAATAAAAACATGACAAAAGAAGAATGCAAGAAGTATGTCGTAAGTAGGGCTTTCCCCCAAAAAATGTTTTGAACGGGCAAATCATTTTTTGATTTAAAAGTTTTCGTATTATTACTCTTTGAAATATATCAAGATAGTATCAAGTGGTCTTTTAATGGAGCAATATATCTTTGAATGAATTGCCACATTTACAGTACTGACAAATTAATTCATGTAACATGACAACAAAAACAACATTGCATCCAACCCTCTCGAACAGAGCTCGATCGAATCGAATCATAATCGCACTGAGTCGAACCGAATCGAATCATTCCACTTTCAAATTGAACCGTCCCTGAATTGTTTCGCGCCTCACCATTCAACATCTACATGGAATTGTCTTTTGTGGAGAGATGCACACCCTAATAGTAAGCAGTGCCATGGTTTATTTTATTGATTTTATTTTATTTACATTTTATTTTGTTTAAATTGAAAATTACTAAAATGTCTATGTTGTGTATTAGAGTATTACTCCACCTCTTATGCCAATCGCTTCATTTCTTCACAAATCCAAAAGGCAGACAATTTTACTACAGTACCTAGGGGTCATGCCTTTATTATCATCAAGACATGCCTGTTGATATATGACGATTCACTGTCAAAATCAACCACTTTTTCACATTGCATCAACAATTATGAGGTTGTTTTGATGTTGCAGGTCAACAGGCATCAATTGACGGATTATGTTTGAGTTTAGAGGTTAGAAGGTAAAGAGCAGTCACATTGCTCGTTTAGTCCTTGCAGCACATACTTCTCACTTCATTTTTTTCTTTCCATGTGACAGCAAGAGATTTAAAAGCCCGCCATTTACTATCTCTTGTCATGTGGAATTGGAATTTCAGTTTATTCACAGCATATTTACATTGGAACGGTGCCTTGACCGACTTGATGCAATGCCAAATGTTCTCAAGGAAATTGCGACGCTGGTGGCGCCTCAGCACTATTTGTGACTGTGCCTCATACTTGCACACAAACTACACACATCTGCCGGAAGGCCGCATCTATGAGACGAGAGGTCTTAAATCGCTTTAAGACCTCTCGTCTCATGTCACTTTGACAGAGTTTAAATGACATGTCTCCGACATTTATGCACATAATTTAAGGCTGCACCCCTGGTTATATAATCAGATCAGGTCTCCACGCTATATTGTCAGCTATAAGATTGAAAGTACTGTAAAAAAAAAAAAAAAAATCATCAATTATTTTAATCATAAGTACGATGTGGCCCGTCCACAAAAACGAGTTTCACGCCCCTGCTCGAGAACCAAATAAATAAATACTTACTTTGACTTGTTTGAAAAAAAAAAATAAAAAATATTACAATGGTACTGCTCATGGTAACATTGCATTCTTTTTTGCTTTGAACGTAAGTCCCCAATTGGTTAAACTTTCAGTATACAGTATATCATGTTTATCTTTTCATGTTCTCTGACAATGCAAACAAACCAAAAAAGCCAAAGAATAAGCATCCAATGGGGGTCTCATGATGAAATTATGCGATGACTGTATGAATCTTGTGAGCAAAGAGCTCATGTGTTCCCGTCATGTTTGACGTCTCGCTGCAGGTGTGAATCAGGAAGGTCAACCTCTCATCGAAGGGAAGCTGAAAGAGAAGCAAGTCCGCTGGAGGTTTATCAAGCGCTGGAAGACTCGCTACTTCACCTTGGCGGGTAACCAGCTGCTCTTCCGGAGAGGCAAATCGGTACGCTCATGATGACAATGACGCGCGCACACGCTGTTCAGTGTTCTTAATCTTCATGTGATTCACGGCCAAATCATATGCAAGAGTGGAAATTTCAACTTGTGATCAAGCTCGGCCGTTCCCGTGGGGAAGATGTTGAAGTCAACTGTAACGCATCGTGGCCTTGGGACTCAGTCCTGGGGGGGAAGTCCCGAGGCCAAGGCGCGATGATGCAACAATATGAGTCACTGGCATCCGGAGTAACTGGAAGCAGATATCATCGTGACAAAGTAGCAAATAGCGAGGATAGTGTTTATTAAAGGGGAAAAAAGCGTCAAAGCAACACATGTTCCCTTTTAATGTCATGATTTATTTACTACAGACCCTCACTGGATTGTCAGCGTGGAAACTTATTTTCAACAGCGCCCATATCTGCTTTTGACATTCTTGGTAAAGGACAGGTCATGTTTTAAGATTTTGGCATGGAAAATGACTGCGAGCTAATCACCTGATACCAATTTATTTCAGCCTGATTGCATTTTTGCTTTGCCTTTTCCGATCTTCTTAATTCGCTATACTTGTGCACGGCCACTCAAATATAAAAAAACACAGAATAAAAAATACTGTGCAGGCCAGGCTACCTTAACTTTAACAAGCGATGACACATATAATCTGTGAAGTTCATGTAAAATCTGGTGTATTTTCTTCTACGCTTAACAGCTTTTGTTGTTAAATAAAACGTAAGTCCTTTCTAAGTAGAGAGGGAACGTTCTCCGTGTTCCTCACCCTGCTCAGTGTTGAGTTTCTGTCCCTCGGCGGACTTGTCTAAAAATATCAGAGAATGAAGCTTTTTTTTTGTTTTTATTCCAAAACAACAACGCCATCTTTGTTTTTCAGCAGCCACAAATGGCAACGGTTTTTTATCTTTGTTTTCAGCTCCCGTTTTATTGTTGTCAGCTCTTGCTGTCTGTTGAGAAATCTATTCCCACATGGAGAATGAGATTCCACAAAATGTTATTTTATGTTGCTCCATTTCCATCGCCATCCATCCGCAATTTGGTATTCAGTGGCTCGAGAGGGTCTCGTTCGTTGCACTTCTTAGAAAAGCTTTTTTTACTTTCTCACCGTTAGAGCAAGAACAATGTTCATTGCTGATGAGATCCAGTTTGAGGATAGCTGGGAATAATGGCTAAATTAAGCTTCAAATTTCCTTCCTGAATTATTTCTTGTATATTTTTCACTCCTCTAAATGCCATTGGTGGTTTGAATAAAGGGGTTTAAGAAAGGTCAGTGTACCTTCAGCCCAATGTTGAACAGAGAGTGCCGTCTAGATAAAAAAATACAACTGGTTTATGAAGCTTCATTTCCCATCATAATTGTATCTATTTTTCATGTTCAAACGTTTTTCTAAAAATACACCAATCAACTCAACTAGCTGGTATCGATACAAAAATATGAATCCCTTAATACTCCGTTTTGATTGACATTGTCACCGAAGTATTCATTTAATATGGTCGTTATTCTGTCACTTGCACGACTACCAATAAATCCATAATTTTTGCCAATAGAAAAGCTGAAGTTTAGCGAATTTGAAAATCATCATTATCATTTTCTCAAGTTGCCAAATATTAATCTGTTACCTGCAATAAAGCAGAAGTTAAGTTAGGGTGTTCTTTTTTTGCTGAGAGCTACTGTGCCTGTCTTGGACCTCTGGAATGCTCGTAGAGTCACATTTTGAAAAGCACTGCCTTTGATTGTCTGACTGTATCTAATATTGTGGCCAATGAGTAATTGTTTATGATTCACTGAGCTGTATGTTCCATGAAGGCAATAATGAGTGTCGCCTTTGGTAAACAGCAACAAGACCACCAGTGGGGTAAAAACAGCCCTCGTCAACAAACACATTGTCTAGTCATGTGGTTGTCACCACATAACTTTGGGCTTCCTAAGACAAGTCAACGCGCATCTGCCCCCAATGGTAGTTACACACACATTGGCAAGTATTTGTCACGTGTTTGCGGCCCCACCGAGGCGCTCCTTAACAACACATTTCAACATTCAGTCTGTAAAATCATTCAGTGTGTGGTTAAACGTGCTGGAATGAGTTCAGCAATGCATCAGTGCGATGAAGAAATGACGAAGATGCCATTGCTGGGTGATTCACAAAGACATTTTTCTACTCCCACTCCCTACAGAAGGATGAGCTGGATGACATTCCCATTGAGCTGAACAAAGTACAAAGCGTCAAGGTAAGCTTCAGCAGTACCCGGCATCCCTTTTCGATTTCAGTGCGCCCGTGAATCCGATTCACTTTCGGCTAACTCATTTGTCCGTCAAGGTGGTGGCGAAGAAGCGGCGGGATCGCGGCCTCCCGCGAGCCTTTGAGATCTTCACGGACAATAAGACGTACGTGCTGAAGGCCCAGGACAAGAAGCACGCCGAGGAGTGGCTGCAGTGCATCAATGTGGCCGTGGCTCAGGCCAGAGAGCGCGAGAACAGAGAGGCCACCACCTACCTGTGACCTGACCGCACCATCCCACCGTCTTCACACACTGTGGGCCTCATCAATCGATTTGTTGGAAACGTGTTCATGTTGTGCAAGAACACTTTTTCAGGGGTCACCAATATGGTAGGAGAAAAAAATCAACAAGATCAGTGTCTTCACATTGATGAATGTTATCATTAATAATGTCTTAAACTGTTTTGTAATTCAAATATAAGCAAAGTGTGCAAATTCAGATACTTTACTGGTTTCCAAGGCTTCCCAACTAACTGCACGTGAGACATGAGCCTGTATGCAAAATCACACAAACTAAGGACAGAAGTTGTTACAAGTTGATTAAAAATGTGCCAAACAAAAATATAACACCTTCACATGCTCTACAATGAAGAAAAAATTTATGAATGTGACTTTTGTATGAGAATGCCAAGCTTTTTAAAATAACTGTCATCAAACTGTTGTGATTTGGAATGCCTGCAGGTTGATCAAACGTAGCACAAATGATTCACGAGAACATATCCAAGCAAACAAGAAGCACAGACCACTTTTACTATCAGAGGTTGACTTTTGAGGCACAATTAGTCCAGAACATTTTGGTTTAAAAAAAAAAAAAAAAGTTCCTCCCCCAAAATGAGATCAAATCAAAATTTTACAATTATCAATTACTTGTGTCTAACCAAAGAATTGTTGATCATACCAAATTCACGATTAAATAAATAAAACAAATGACATTCTCAGAATTGTCAAAGTGAATTTGTAGCATTTTAGGGGGAAAGAACTCTTCAAAATGTAACGTAGGACTTCTACTGCTCTCAACTTTGGAGAGCGCGTATTTCTGGAAAACAAAAAAAAGATCCTTAAGTTTATAGAGGAAGCAAACATGCTATACTTGAAAAGGAAAAGTGATTTAAGAAGACATTTCATTCTGTTGGTTGATTAGGCCCAGTGAGCGTGCAGTGCAGTATTATTTTCTAGAAATTGTATTAATATGATTCCAGCAATAGATGATTTGCTATAGAATAATATTCACATTTTTTATGTGACACAGGACAACTGTGGTGAACAATTTGAATCATGCCTCCATTTGAAATAAAACAAAGATCCTGATTGGATAGAAGAAAACCAAACAAGCAGCTATGGTAGCATCATTGCATCGGGCAATAATGAAGACAAAAATTAGTACGTGCGTGTGTGTGTGTGTGTGTATAGCCCGGCAATGTTTGTTTGTTTTTTTTACATGGATGAATGGGCCGACTAAATTGGCAAAGAGGTAAATTATAAGAAAATGTATGATGAAACATATTAATATTATCATTATTATTATTATTATTATTATTATTATTATTAATAATAATTCTTTACAAAATAAATGAAACCATTTTGAATGTATCTGTACTTTTTTGTTTAATTTTTTGTTATTTGCAATTAACTAATTATTTAATTTGATGAATGCCTAGGTTACATTTTCAATTTTAGCGGTAAACAACAAACTGAATGCAAGAAATCTTAAAGGATTTTTGATCATTTAAGTGCTGAATGAGCCAGTTTTAAAACGGCACAGGCCGTCTGTGGCCTGAGGGTCATATTTGCCCACACCTGGTGTAGACCCCACATTTTGCGGTTCGAGTGTCTTATTTCATTTCACATTCTTGGACGAAAAGCATATTATTAAACATGTCAAAATATGCCTTCAGTGTGTACATAATACGAGGTGACGACGTGATTTTACAGGCACGTTTGATATTTTCTTTTGTTCTACTTTCTATTTGTTATAGAGAGAACAGCTCACATTACTTTCGCACAAATAGTAATCTATTTTGGAAATACCCATGAGGGTCAGAACACTGGTCAAGTTGCTTTTCTTTCGCAATCGCTGTCTAGAGTGGGATATTTTTGGGGGTTCCAAAGCCAAACTTGATGTTTTGCAGCAATGTCAAGCTGTTGCATCATTGTGAATATGTTTATTGTAGCACATAATTATTAGTTACGTTGCCCCCCTCAAGTGATTTCTTGAGTTAAGATGCATGCAAGAGGATACTATTTTCCTTTGTTTGTGTTTTCTTTTGTTTTTTGTATCGATATGTAGTGATCCCCTGTTCATGAAAACAATTTGTTTTTCCTTATTTTGAATATGCAATTCGTGTAAAATGGTTTTGATTCGAGACTCAAATGTTTTGTATGTTTCCTACCAAAATATATAATTTATCAACTTTTGGACATGGTAGTAATATAATGGAATATTCTTGGTTTCCAAAAAAGAGGTTTAATGTTTTTCTGCACTAATGGAGTAAATAAATGATCCAATTGTGATTTTAAGAGCCCCCTCTGGTGGCCGTTTCAAGACTGTGTATTATCAATATTTGAGATTAATTTTAAGTTGAATTCATGAGTTTGATTCGTTCAATAACTCATATAGAGTATCTCAAATCACTGTTTCCCATTAGAATTAATGCAAACGCTGTTAATCTGTACCAGCCTTCTCCAAATGAACCACAAATAATATTGTATCGTGTATGTAGAATATATAATATTGTACTTGATGAAAAAAAAAAAAATATATATATATGTATATAGGTGCAATGTACACGGAAATATTTAATAATAACAGAAACTGCAAATTAGAGGGACTGCAATTGTTGTTAAACTGAGATTCATCAGGGGATTGCTGTATACCAATTTTGAATATTTTTTTTTTTTACAAAACACACATCTCAAACTGCCAACATCATAAAACACTGATCAACTGTATAGACTGTGTTTTACATTTTAGGTTAGACACATAGTGGCTAGCATGTCTGCCTCACATTTATGAAATTCCGGGTGTGACCCTCACCTGCGGCCTTTCTGTGTGGAGTTTGCAAAACCTCTTCCCACATGATAGATTGACCTCAATCACATTTGGGGCATTAGACCTTGGAGGTTTCACTGCACATAAATATCTTCACTTGAAATCTTTGTGCAACAGCTGCAACCCTGTTATCTGCAGACAAAACATTGGCTCAAATTACCCATGTTGCACTCTGTTTGCCCATTTCCCCCTACAATCCAAGTTAGTGTTTAGTCAGTGCAACGCCATCATTTTGGTTGAAACGTGACACCATTTAGATGCAATCTAAGTTAAAGTTTGTGTGAGTTGGAAGGTAAGGTCTCTAAATATGTGGGGTATTGGGACATCCACCATGGATGTAAATGAAAACATTTTTTTCCGGTTGATACATGCAGAAAAAGCTTTTGTAATGTGAGACATCACTGATGTTGGAAAAGCTCGGTTGTAGTTCATTCCAAAGGCCTCATTAATAGTGATGGAAAATGAAACTTCAAGATGCATCATGAAGCAGTTGTGTTCCATGAGCCCTGTTCAATGTAGGACTGAAAGCCTATCGACTCTTTTACCCCTTTCTTTAAAACAATACTGCCATCTAGAGGTGTCAAAAATATAGCAACTGGTTCATGAAGCAAATCTGATGCTTCGTTTTCATTTCACTAGTAAATAGACTGATTGATACATTTTCTATAGAGCACTTGCTGTATGTGGTTGTGGCTGTATTGTAGTACAGCGGAAGTAAAATAGACCAAAATCCAGATGTCAGTGATTAGAAGTGGTGAAAACAATTGCGAAAGTGTACTAATTTGTCTTAGTTGTTCCATAATAGGGTCACATATAAAATGGGACAGCGACCCTCGAGGACTGTGTTTGGACACCCCGATCGCCAAACGGGCACAAAAACGCCACACAGGATTGTCAGAGCTGAGATTTGAAACCCCAAACATCAGAACTGTGAGGCAATTTTCCTAACCACTAATACACCTTTTTTGTGGCCATTTTAATATCAAATATATTTTTAGAACTAAATGTTAATATTTTTTAAGAAATCAAAGAATGTACTATTTATTTTGTACTTGACTGGATCCTGTGTTTAATGACTACTAGATGAACAGAAATTGTCTTCCTGTTGTTCCCTTGATTTTAATGTTGATGAATGTGAATTATTATGGAATGTGTATTTAACAGCTGCATGTCTAACGTTGCCTTTTCCAAGCAGTTCATCAATAAATACTTAAGGGCGATTTTCTTTTTTTTTACTGTGAATGTGCTCAGTGTCCAACGACGTGGAAAAGGTTGGTCAAAGAAAGGATGCAGCGACGCTGCAAAAGTACGATCACAGCCAATCAGATACATTTTAACAACCTGTCTCTTCTCTACCGACCCAATGAGTCGAGGCAGGCATCGCCAAACATTCCGAACTTGGGTCAAGCTTTTTCTTGGCTCCATCGCCAGGTTTAGCCTGATTGTACCCCCTGGCGAGCACTTCACTTACTGCATTTTCCTGAGGTGAAAAAAATAAAGTAGCATCACGGCAGTCAGGCGTGGGCAAACAACGGCCCGGGGCAACATGCGGCCCGTTAAACGTTTAAATCCGGCCCACCGAATTTGAAGAAAATTAAATGAATAAACCTTGTTAGTTATTTTCTTAATACTGAGGTGTGTCATAGACAGATATTCTGTTGGAAAGCTTTTGTTCATTTTCATTTAAAAAAAAAATAAAAAAATTCTCCGATGAGGTGGTTACCAACACACTCCATCCATCTACTCCTGGTTCTGCCCCATTGTAAAATTTTAGAACTCATTGTGGCCCACCAATCAAAAAGTTTGCCCACCCCTGCACTACGAGTAGTAGACTATTAATCACACAATTATCCTCATCCTCACATTAGCTTGAATCTATTTGACAAGACAAAGGCGAGTTTGCCTCTTAAACTGGTACTTTAGAAAAATGTCTACTCATACGTTCAAGTGGTAGATGGGGAAAAAAAAAGTTCAATTCAGTGCTGTAACTCATTTATTGAATAAAAATTGGACATGAATATTTGTGTATACTAAAACCAGTGTTACCAATTGACAGTCCCCCAAAAATTAAATTAAATCAGCATTCTGATGAAAATAATAATTGATGACTAACTGGTCAACAGCAAAACTGTTCTTTGGAAACTGTAAAAACAAAAGACAAACATCAAAGACACAAGACCTGCCTGCAACATTCTCTGCTTTCCCGAATGCTTTTATTTGACATCTTCCAAGCTATCCACTGTGCAGATCGCTTTAAAAAATTAAAGCATTTACATTATGCCAGCGGACATCAATCCAACTTTACACTGTAAATAGATGCTTTGCTACTTTACGTTAATGGATCAGATAGCCCAATAGTCCTATGACGTGAAATTTCACCAAGCCACAGTTGGGGTGGTCCTCACACACCATCCGCATTTAAGGTCAATGTTAGCAGGTGCGTGATATGAACGTAGGGCTTGACACAATGCCATGTTGGCTTCTGGCAAACAAAACCGTTTTCTGTCTGCCACCACTTAAAAATTGTGAAAATTAACATTCCTTTTAAACAAAGACATCTTTCGAGTCAAAAGATGGATGTGTTTGGGAAACCCAGAAGACAAAGCAGAAACCCAAAACGACAACACTGGCTTGGACATTCCTGAAATTCTGTACATTTTGGAAAAGTCTCGTTGCCGATGGTGAGCGTCAACGTCGGTGTCTTCCGTGTCCTGAATGTCCGCCGCTACTGCTGTGATGTTTGGCTTTGTGACCGTGACTGCGCTCCCTGTCGTACGAGCGCGACCTCTCGCCGTCTCTCCTGTCTCCTCGATGTCCGGCGTTGCGCTCATGTTTGTGCTTCTTCGAAGACGCGTCGAAGGCGCTCCGATCTCTGTCCCTGTCCCTCTCTCTGTCCCGTTCCCTCTCGGCTTTGAGCGGCGTACGGGAGCGGGACCGAGAGCGCTTCCTCTTGTGACCGCTGCCGCCATTGTTGTGGCGTCCACCGCTCTTCGAGTCGCTGTTGCTGTGGTGAGCGGCCTTGGATTTGAGGTGGGGGAGGAGGGGCGAGGGCGGGTGTCTCCGAGGCGAGGGACTCCGACTGTGGGATCGCGAGCGTGATCGTGAACTGTATGTCCCGGAGCGACTGCGCCGGCTGTTGAAACTGCAAGAGAAATGGCAGACAGGGAAGCTGAGCGTCATCGGCAGCGCCGTGGCACATGACAAATGTGTTGACTTACTGCCTGCGAGGAGAACGCGATCTAGAACGTGTTCTGGATCGTGAACGGCTGCCGCTCCGACTGTTCCTCCCTAACTTTGTCTCCTTCCTCATTCTGACCCAAAGAGAAGGATAAAGATTAAGCATCATGAAAAATCATTAATTTACCACAAATGTATATTACCAATCTAGTGATGCCAGCAACATATAGTGAAAGGCAACTAAACATCCTCACCGAAATGGCAGAATGTACTGATGACATGCGTTATGATTATGTATTGGAACGCGGCCAGTTCTGATATTTTTGCCTCTCAGCACCACACTGTATTTGTGTTTAAGGAACCAGATGTGAATTGAAAATGAGGGCATTTACATTCAAATCGGGTAAATTGAGAATGACTTTTTGTGTAGATGCCCCACACTTAAAATTTTCAAAGTCTAATTCTTAGTTGCAAATCATTTTCAGTGAATAGCAGCCTGAAGCCTGAAACACAATCATGACCAGATCTCTACTGCAGCAATATTCAGTTCCTGCCTGGTCTTCCATAATTTTACCACCAGTTTTGCCATCAAGCAACGATTGACTCCTTCATACAAATTCATGATACCAACTCGCAGACATTAACAACCTCTGTGTGTTCGTTCATAATGTTCTCAGTGCCGTGGAACTACAGTTTGGAGCCCATTCCATTCATGCTGCTCAACTTTCTACAATTAGGATACTTGTGGGATAATGAGGGAGTAACACCCAGATGTGGAACAGCCAAATATAAACACACACTTATACTTAACTCCTATACCGTTCACCTTATTTGGAAGCTAATACCCCCAAATTAAAGTCAAAACACATTACTGTGTCACAGCAGCATTACTTACCCGTTGTGTGGACTTTTTGTCATCTGTGTCCGACTATCTTGCTCCTTCTTAACAGCTTTGACTGTTTGGCTGTTGGGGGACTTCTCTTCCACTTTGACCACATTTGGGGAAGATGGTTTGGAAGCAGGTGAAAAGCCCCCGAGTGCGGCCAATGCTGGGGTGCCGTCGGGATTCAGCCCTTTGGCCTTCAGCTTAGCTTCGGCCAAGGACACCTTTCTCCGGTCTACTTCCTTCTCCAGCTGCTCATAGTTCGGCTGTGGAACAAGTTACGCTGCCAGTCAACATGATGAACATTGAAAAGAACCAACATACTGACATACCATACTTAGTGTAGTTAGACAGTGTGTGCGTGTGTGAGCTCATTTCCTACCTCGGCCTACCTTAGATTGTATTTATTATAGCATATTAAAGAATACAGTCCTTAAGTCCTCATGAGATTGTTGGGTGAAACTTGTAGCGCCAATGACAAAATGCTAATGTTTTGAGGTAAATGGTGTGTTGTAGTATATTGTCCTTAAATAACATACAAAGCAAAACTGTGAACCAGTCTTTACATCGTAGGGTATGCCAATTGAGATCACCAAATATGGTCATGCTGTTTATGAACATGTTGAAAACAACTTAAAGTGAGTAAAGAAAGAGTTGCCCACGCGAAATTGTGTGTTGAGCCCAGTGCGTCATATTTATGCAGCATGACTATTGGTGCTTCAATGCAAGAAATGTGCGTGTTTAATGTTTTACCTTTTTCCTTGTGTAGAGTTTAAGGGTGGTGATGCAAATATCTTTAATGTCATCATCACTTGCTCCGAACAGCATGTACCACTGAGGTCTGGAGGGCAGGGGGATCTGGTAAGAGAAAATGGAGTTAATTCAAAAATTCTACACTGATTGTGGTGCAAGGGCATGAGGGAAATATTTTTTTCCTGATCTGTGCTGAACTATTCAATAATTTAATTTGTGTTGTTTAGCACATCGATAAAAGTGTGACGTTTAATAGCTCTCTGTGGTGAACTGACACCAAACTTAATATAAATAAGATAAAAGGCATCCAAATCCAAAATCCGGAACAGGACAACCTGAGACAGCAAGCACTGTGAAACTGATCGCTAAATTTGGGGACATCCCTCGCCCAAATGAACAAGCTACTAATGTGCACAGCACGCAACCATTCACGCCAGGTTATCATGAAAACTGTGCAGTGTTCTATTTAGCACACATGCTTTAACTGCCAGGAGAAATGGGCAAATATGTTGCGTTACCATTTCATAAGGTACCATTAACATTTTATTGAAATGCTCAACTTAAGGATACATTTCAGTAAACTGATGAGAAAACACTGGCGAGTTTACAGACGAGTGAAGCATATTTCTTCTCAATCAAGCACCAGCCCATGCATTTATTTATTTATTTTTTTTTTAAATCATCTCACCTGTAGAGCTCGGGCAGCAAGGAATATGCAGGCACAGGCAATGGTTTCTGCTTGGAACCTTACAAACACGTTTGTCCTCAAGCTGTCATTCATGTAATTCCTTGAAAGACAAAGAAGAGCAAACAAAAACATAGCATCTTCTCTAAACAAAGCCATTTCAATCATTTTTTTTAAAGACGGACATTGACTTAACATTAATTCAACTATTGCAGAATAGTGGTACCTCAAATGGGAAACTTTTAAGCCAGTTTAGGTACCGATGTGCTTTTATTATTGGGAGATTTGGGGCATTAATTGCACATTATGTGGCAGGTAACTGTGCCTGAGTGTGCATCAAGCATTTGCACAGGCTGAGGCTTTACTGAAAGGCCATCATAAAATAATGCCAGCAGACCTTCATTGAAAGTCCTTCAGTCCAGCTTCAATTGGTAGTAAGGTGTCATATTTTCGGATATCATCACCAGCAGTCATGGACAACTGATCGCAAATATTAAAGTGTGTCAAGTTGTTAAACATGGTTGATCACCTCCCATTTTTGTTCCCATTCGCTCCGTATGTGATCTAAGGAATTTGATTTAGATGCGACGGGTGACGAGCACTAACTGTGGATATAGTTGACATTGAGTTCTTCGTGCAGGTGCCAATGAACCGTTGACTGTATTTTTGCCCAAATTGTCACTATCAGACCATTAAACTTTCTAATGAGCATGACCAATTATATCTACATTTTAGTCAAGACGATGCCTGTTCAGTTCAAAGATTGCAAATAAAACATTCATTATTTAATAGAGCTTGATGGAAAATGTTTAAAAAGTCAAATTTGAGGTACCATTGTTTAGTAGTAGCTGAATTAAAGCTAAAGCTGCCCCATTAGATAAGCTTGAAGTGAAAACTTGTCGCGTCTGTGACGTTTAACTTTGTCCATTTCTCTCTGGGGTATCCATGGGAGTATTGTTTTGTCACATAACTTCCTTCTGAAGGCCTGCCAGCCTGACACTACACCTTGCCCCAAGCAGATGACGGGGTGATGACATGCCATGGGGAACATGCACACATTTAGGTGTAGGTAATTTATCTACACCACAATTGCCACATTCAGATTGTTTGATCTGAAGGACAAGGAAGCAAAAGCATTTAAGGTCGACATGCACAGCAGCTCGTTGGGGAAGCCAGTGGTGTGCAAGCTTACGAGGCCAAACTGTCACCGTAACTTCTTATCCAACAAGACACTAAGCCACAAAACTCGAAGGATTGCTGCACCCAAACAAAAAATGCACGCACGTTAAATTTTTTCGAAGAATAAACTAAATATGGTGACATTCAAAAATGGGATGTACATTGGGCAAGAACATGAGAACTAATAATCAATGTCACTGGGAGACAGACAAAAAAAGGATGGTAATCAATGTCATTGGGGGAGACAATAAAAGGAAGTAGTCCAAGAGGATCCAGATGATAAAATGCAAGTGAACAAACCTTAAACCCCCCCCCCCTAAAAAAGATGTGCATGTTTGGCCATATGAAAACCCCCCCCCAAAAAAATCTACAAAGTTGTTTCTCCAATGTACATTCAACGTATGTATTACTCATTTAATTATCGCTGTTATTCAGCAGGCTCAGGCGTTACAGTTCATTAAATGAGCCACAAGATACTTTCAATGGCTCAGCATTAAAAACTATGCCAACAAGACAACATGCCAACTCTGTTGAATTGTGACGGGTGCAGAGAAAGAAGGGTCCTGGGAGGCAAAACCTGAGAACTGGATCCGCCTGCAAAACAGACATGTCTGGACAACACGTCAGTTGGGGACATGACACACTATACTGTAAGCTTTTACCTGCTCCAAAAAGTGATTGTGGTCAATGCTTAATTAAAAAAATAAATAAATATATATATATAAATTGTAACAATGTGATCTAATAGCCTTGGCACAAAGAAAAATACAAATCCTTGTGGAGAGCCAAGAGAAAATAAAGACGCTGTAGGCTGTTTGGAAAGGCCCGAGCGCCCCCTTCAACGAGTCTCAGCATTGGGACTGGCTGTGTGGAGAGGGGCAGCCAGCCAAAGGGGGGTGGCTTCCTGAGGTCATGTGGTTGGAGGAGGTAGAGTTCAGAGGTTCTTTATGTGACTTACCAGCACGGACTACCCTTTAATCAAAGAGTAGAGAGAAAGGACAAAGTTAAATCACGCCCCCTGACACCATCGACAAATTTACAGCAAGGCCACATTAGGGCACACGTGAGAGATGTCACATGGGTGCAATAACACAAATTGCAGCAATATGTGAACTGGATCAAAAGGGAGTAAACCTGGGCCAAGTGCTTTAAAACAATGAGGAGGCTTAAATAGCACTGCTGCTTTTCACCAAAATGGGCTTTAATTATGTCGTAGGACATAATCAGGTGGCCTTTTAAAAGTTTCATCTTTAGCCCAGGTCTGTGTCTGTGTCAGCTGAAACTTGTCACTGACACGAGAGAGGAAGTAGCTGAAGGTGAGGTGGAAAACAAAGATGAAACTTACCAGGCAGTCTGGACCAGCGTTTGGTTGTTTTCACACTCCAGGACTTGCAAGTACATGACAATTATCTAGACGGGAAAATAAGTTTTACGGAGTTGTTAACGCAGGACGAATTTCTGTAAAACTAGTCTGTTAAGTTTTGTTTGGTTTAAAACCCGTGTAGGGTGTAACCTCACCTTGTGCGGATGCTTGACATGCACACAAAAGCCCAGTTCCTTGAGAATACGCCGCTCAGCTTTGATGACTTGATTTTTGGTGTTTATGTAGTTCTGATCAAGAATCAGTGGACTTGGAGTCCTGGTTAACAATGGAATAAAAAAAAACAACAAAATTGTTCCCTTCCTCTGAGAACCTCAAACCCACCCAAAAGAAAGAACCCTTCTGTTTTAATGTATTCTATTGTTCTTTTTTCCCTATTCCAACCAACTCTCAGCAGATTTGTTAACTGCATGCCTGACAGTCTGCTGGGGTTTGAGGACTCCTGTGGTTCTGTAAGCTTATAGGATCTGTAGCTGTCAAGCTCAATCACAGCCTGTCATGGCATTGAAATATCATCCGAGGTCGTTGCACACAACACCTAAAACCTTGCATTCCTTAAAATATCTAATAACTTAAAATCACCTTATGTAAGTTAGATGACTCTAGCATGAAATGTGCAAAAGCATACAAAAAAGTAGGACACATTTTACAATAATGAGATTAACAGTGCCATTGAAATGTTTGAAGGGTAAGTTCAAAAACACAGTGAGTCACAAAACATAGTAGAGCTGTAAACTATGTGTATGAGTGCAAGTACCCCTCAACACTGGTCATCCTATTTTAAGTGAAGCACAGTATTGATAATGAATGTTGACATAAGAGCTTAGACACTCAAAAAAAAAAATGCGGACTGAAACAGATGCTAGACTGAAAGGCAGTTTTGTTAACTCCTGCGCTGAAATTCCACAATACAATCCCACATCTAAAAATTTGACTGCCAAACTCTTGATGAAGCTAAGAATACACATGAAAACGGCAGATATGTAATCACAGTTACGTTAGTGACTAGACCACAAGAATTTCACTCAATTTTTTGGCAACGAACAAGGAGATATTTCAAAAATAGCCGTAGACAACAGCTAGTGAATGGGCTTTTGCACTAATCGCACAATCAAAATGCATGGTAAGCAGTAGTCAAAAGAGAACTACGTTACCCAGCGGTCTGCAGATTGACGGACAGATACCCAAAGTTTAAGACTGAACCACAGAAGTCTTCAAGCTGCCCAGGGGGCCAAGGACCTCCGGCCAACCTGTCATCCCCGATCCCAGTGCCCCGAGGTGGCGCAGACCACGGGCGTCTCCCACAGGAAGGGGCCTGGGCGAGGAGATAGGCCCCCTTGGATCATGGTTGTCATGCCGACTGCTTCATCTTACGTACCATTCCACATCACCCAGGCTTTGGTAAATGTAGCTGGTCGCTGTTAGTTGGTTGCAAGGGAAAAAAGAAGCCAAGTTAATGCCAATATCTTATAGCGCTGCCATGAACACACTTCAAATCAAAACTAAATGCGCACACTGACAAAGCAGCGGTGCCATGTCATAAGATGCTCTTGGGTTTTGGTGAGACACAAATTTAGGTGGCAGTCAAAATTTAAGTGTTACATCTGCAAATGTAGACTTGTGAGGGGGAAAACTGAAAGGTTTAAACAGTTTAAGAATACAGTGATAAACAGAAGGGCACTTTTACTTAAGTAAAACAAAATAACACAATTCCTTGGTTGGCAACATTAACAAACACGTTGGACAAAGGAGATAAATGTTTTTTTACATAACTGCAGTGAAAACTGATACTTACTTTTTGACTCTAATCTGCTTCAGGTGATGAAAAACGTTGATTACATCCCTTATTCGCCTGGGTGCTTCTTCAATCTTGGAGGCCAAGTTAATACAAGCCATTGCAACAATCTAAATACAAAATGAAGCACATGGTTGCAAGAAAGGGGTCGTAGCAAACTAGACAAAAACATAAGAACAACAAATACGATAACGGTACAATGTTTTCGGCAATTTTTTAAAAATAGTTGGAACTATTGTATTGATAATGATTTTTATTAACAGACGTTGCGCGAATTACTCGAGCGCAGAATGAGGAAGATTTGAGCAGCGTTTGAAAGTGTCCAACATGGCGCCCGCTAACGTTCCACTAACGACACGCTAGCATGAGATGGCACCAACGGCCTAACAATTTGAAACCACACCAGACAGAACTTACCTCAAAACTATGCTTGACGAAAGACTTGGAGTAAAAGAAACGATGAAAAAGCACCTGCCCGGTTGCCATCGCCACCTGTTGAAGACATTTGTTTTAGGGTTTCCCTCGAAAGAGTACAATGGACCGACGCCATTTTGAGTCAACCACGCCAGTGAGACAGCAAGCTAACAGCTAACAGGCCGTAGCCTATTTGTGTTCCAACTATTCCAAAACACAAACGTTGCTTTCAAACGAGTTGAGGCTAACCTGCGGCAATCGGAGAAGGATCCCAGCCGACTGAATCAGCTCACATCCCAAGATGCGAAGGTCGGTCTCGGTGTGGAGGTCGAGGCCGTCGAGCATTGACGGCGTCGGAGAGAGCCTGTCCTCAGGGATGAGAGAGTTGTCGATCGTAAGGTAGACTTCGGAGTAAACTTTGTCACCAATGAGGATGCCATCGTTGTTTGTTGATGCGGTTGAAGACACCGAAAGGGGACCTGCGGCCATCTTCATTCGGGGGGAAAAAAAAGATACGACGGCGTCGATCACGCAACGACAAGACGGAACTGGGTGTAGGGCTAAGAGGGTGACGTCACAAAGCTGCTGAGGCGCAGACGTTGGTGTACATCCGAGAGGAAAAGTAGTTTCGCAACTCTCGTATTTAAAAACACAAGTACAAATTGTTTCACATGTACGGAAAAATAACTTTTACGCTCATCAAAAATCTGCCTCACACCCAAAATCGTAGGTGTTTTTTTTTGGAATGAAATAATTTTTTTGATGCGCCTCGAATTTGTATTTGTGAGTAATTATTAGCCTCTAAGGTACAGGTGTCAAACCCAAGGTCTGTGGGAAAATCTGCCCCCCCCCCCCATTTTTACTGGCCATTGATTTTAAAGTAGTAATACATCAATTTATTTTGTATATGTAATTTTGGTTATTTGTCCTGACGGCATATGAAAAGCTATAAGGTGGCCAAAAATAACATATTACCTCTCACACACTAAAAAGTATGAGGAAGAAGAGACATTTTTGATATGTAATAATCAGAGCGGGACAGTCCGCTCCGGGGGTGGAACGGTCCGTTGTCAGGGGTTGACAATTTTTATAAAACCGGAGGATTGAGGCCGGAACTGTACCGAGATTGCTGCCGGAGGGCAGGGGACTGACCGGCAAAAAGGGGTCAAGTGCCCAGCTCTGGTTATAATAATGTGTGTACGGGTACGTAAGTCTGTGTTTGTGCGTATGTGAGCCGTAAATGTTATTTTATGACAGCATATCTACATATATGCTTAGTTTTTAAATGTTTGAAAATCATTAAGTTGTTTCAACCTAAAATAAATAAATAAATAAAACTCCACACCAAAAAGGTACGAGGGTTTTTGGTGAAAGAAATAGCGTGTGTGTGCGTGTGTGTAGTTTGGAATTTGCGTTTGTTTGAATGAGTAACTCCGCAATGCGTGTACAGCTAGCAACGGGAATATACTGAGCAGCAACATACGTAACATAACAACAGAAACAATGGTTTTGCGCGCAATACAATGGAAGAGCTCGGGAGCCGGAAGAAAAAAGTGTTCTCTGTACACAAAGTTAATGTTCAAACTTCACCCGAGGGTGGGAAGTCCCAATTTATCAAATGACGTATGTTACGAGAAGTTTGAGACTTTTTACTCTTATACCTCTGGAACATATCCATCCGCCAATCAGTTCACCAACACACGTACACGCGCACGTACACGTGTACACGCTCACGCGCATGCACACAATATCATCTGTATAAATCTCATTAAACGTCGCTTTGTATATTTCGACAGACTTCGTTATTTCATAATTTTACGTTTAATGTTAATGCGTTATTCTGTATCATTATTAAAGCTTTGTCATCATTCATTCGGTATAGTATCACACTATTGCGAGCCTATAGTAAAAAATATCCGATGAAATGATCAATTATTATAAATTTAGCTGCTGGAATGATCAGAATCAGAATCAGAAATCGCTTTATTGTCATTGTACTCAGGTGTGCAACGAGATTAGAGCGCTCCCCTCTCCAGTGCAAACGAACAATAATTCAGTTTTTAGCCCGCGGCGTTGCAGTAGTTCTGGAAAGACAGCAGAGGGAACCATCACCCAACATTTCGTGTATTGCAACGTTGGACGACTTTTGAATTCACAACAAAGGCTACAGGTTCAAACGTGGTCCAGCCTCGAAAATTGTGGATTAGAATCTCGATTTCCTCTATGCTTTGGTGGGCTTTCTCCAGTTACTAATTAATGTTAGGTAATTATAGACTCCATACCTTGTCTATAATTGTCTATAGGTGTCCAAACTCTGATTGAATGGCGACCAATCTAGGGTGACCAGCTTCTCGCCCAAAGTCAGCTAGAAAGGGCTGCATCTCACCCGTGACGAGGACCAGTGCTACAGAAAATAAATGGCTGAGCTTCAGTTTCACTTACAACAAGCAATCGAACAACCAATCACTGCCAACCCTACACTAAGCATAGTTGCATAGAAACATTCAGTACACATTTCTTGTTTTAAAAAAAAATCTCGATAAAACATCACAAAGTTCTGCTTGAGGCAATTGTAAGATAGCCCATATAATTTACGAGAAAATACACACACGCCACCAACAACACACAAACACACACGCGTTTTAACTGTTTCATTAGCACACCACATGAGGTGGCAGACTGAGGCCTCATTGTCTCCATCATTAACTAACACCTACTACCAGCACCTCCCTGCTCTCGCACGCACGCGGTTACCACGACAACAAGAAAACTGAGCATTCTTTCTCCCGTTGCCCGGGTGACTTTAATTACAGGGTGTGGGAGGGCTTACGAGATGGCAGAATTCCGGCATGACCATAACGACGCGGGCGGAAAGCGTTCAAGGACACCCAGTGACGAACGAGAGCTACGCACGCACACTCCTCGCTGTCGCGTGTGTATTTACAAGCAACTTGAGGAAATTCCCCAGAGACATGCGTGCGTGCGTGCGTGCGTGCCTGCTCTGCTATATGGTAATTACCTCAAGTCGATCAAATTCAACGAATGACTTCCGCAAGCTGAGAAAGATTACTGGGCGATCCAAACACATTGCATGCCAATGCAGCAGGAACTTCGTGTACACAAATGAAAAAAAATGTTGAAAGGAGTCATGGATCAGCCACACACTCACCCTGCGGATTAAACACACAGGCACACACCAAGAAGGACACGCGTTCTAGGGTTATACAAATAGGCCACGCCTAAAGGAAAAGGACAAAAGATTAAGAATCACTTGGCTTCTTCATCAAATAGAAACCCTTTTCGAACTCTTGATGAGTGGTTGAAAAGTCATTTCTGCTCAGAGAAACAATTTGTATAATTTCAAATCAGCCAGTGAGTGCTAAACCGGAACAGATGAAAAATAAAAGTGTTTGCAGTGCAAGTGTGGTAACTGCCTTTGAACAACAGCACCCGAGGGATGATGAACCAAATAGATTAAAAGCATATTGACACATTTCCAGTGAGTGTCTAGGATGAAATGGTGTTTTAATGGAAGCCTCTGTGCTCTCTCATCACAGTTTTACAGGATGTGCTAGAGCGGAATCCCATTAAAACATCACTGAAAGTTGGACGTTTAGTTACTCATTTATAAACCCTCCACTGACAAAATTAATGAACGACATACTACTTCATAAACCTTATGCAAAACTAGCTCTGTAACCTGGAGTGGCCCTCATCAGCATTTTGTCCACGATGTACATGTAAAATCAATGTCACATTTCAAACTTGTACTTTTTGATGACATGGTGCAAATGTGGGATCTGTTAGGAATAGAATTAAATGTCCACAAACACCATGGATTAGGGTCGAATTTAATGAAGTAGCCTTTTATATACACCCACACATCCATTTTCAACACCGCTTGTCCTCATTCAGGTCACGAGTGAGCTGGAACGTATTTCTGTTGAGTTTGGGTGAGAGGCAATGTATGCCGTGTACAGGTCACCACCCACATAGACAACACTAATATTCACACATTTGGAAATTTAATGATAAAAAAAACATGTATACTTTTGGAATGTGGATGGAGGTAAAAACATGTTAACTCCACACTAGAATGCCAAAACCCAGATTAGAATCCTCAGTACAATGCAGTGCAAAAAAAAATAGTCAAGGGTGGTCAACCAACAATAAAGATTTCCCAATGATGAAAATCTCATGTTTTCATTTATTTCACTATCTTATAAAACAGTGTGTTACAATTTTATTGAACCACTTTAAATGGAAAAAAAACTAGCTCCCCATCCTGTAATCAATGTGGATCGACACTGACCGCCACACAGAGGAGCTAGTAAGTGCACAAAATCATTAGTGTCCCTCCTCTCTGTGGGGACAGCACGTCCGTGCACTGTCTCCCAGCTGGAGTGGAAAAGTGGGATCGCAGGGAGTGAAAACCAAAAGGCTTCCATGTGTGCCCGTGAGAAGTTAAATGAGTTCCTTGACACACACACGCACTTTCTTCATGCATGACTTTCAATTTATCCAGAATGTGGAGGGAGAAGAAACAAGGGAAGAAGGGAAAGGCCTTAGTCAGTGTGAATGACATCAACAACACACAATGCATACAACGTGTGTGTGACTTTTGTGTGCCCTACAGGTGGTGCTCCTTCCACTCAAGCACTCATCATGTTTTCTGTGGATGTGTGTGAGTGAATGGGAAACACGATCAGAAAATGGCCATCATTAGCATTGTGAACATCCGCAATGTGATTTGTTTAAAGTATAACTTTATTACATGTTTACTTTTGCAAACTACAGAGACAGGGTCTAAATAAATTGCATTTCTAAAATGAACACTCACCGAATGGAGCAGTTTCTTTTAACGGCGTATGTTTTGATGCAGAAAACCAGATTATTGCCGTCGAGAGAAGGAAAATATCAAAGTCGAAAGAGAAATGTGACATTCAGGGTGAAAGAGAATATGTTGTTTTTTTGGGGGGATGCCTTAAAATTAGACTGCAGTTAAATTTCCAGGATTCTTTCTAAATTGTAAAAAAAAAAAAAAAAAAAAAAAGGACAAAATGAGCATTATCTGACTTGATCAAAACAGACACTTTGGCCGAGTTCTTGTCAATGCACATTCGACACCAGCAATGTGAGCACTTCAAAATGTTTGTCAGACGCTCGTCCATGATTTGATGGAAACCTTTCATGAGGTCACCAGCGGTGCGTCTGTGCTGTGTATACAACTAACTCTCGCCACAATTACAGTGGGTAGGCAACAAGGAATCAATTTGGAATAAACACCATTTTGTTTACATCCCATAAGTGGGAGTCACCAAACTTCTCTCACTAAATCAAGTGTGATTACAAAGTAAAACTCATCATGTGACATCTTGGTAGAGATAAAAATGTTCCGACCGTTCATATTTTTCTCGTAATGCTGCATGTGTTTCAAACCAACATGGAACACGGCCATAAACGTTGCTTACTGGCTTGTTAAATCACAAACATGCGACTTTTGAATACTCTTGACAATAAGGCCAATGGACCATACTGTATGCGTGCTTACGGCAAGAATGTTACAATTGTACCTTCCACTCGCTTGTAATACGGAGAAGAGGATCTCACTACAATGGCAACCCCGCGTTAGTTTAAAGCAGTGCTTCTCAAATAGTGGGGTGGGCTGCAATGCTGAGGGGGGCACATGCTTTTTTCCCCCACCATACTACAATAAAGTGTAATTGCACATCCACTCCAGTAGTTGGCAACGGCGCTCTCATTGCCCATTGGATAAAATAAAATCAGCACAAATTGTTTTATTCATTTTTGTTTTGTAGGTTAAAGTGTTTTATATATTGTGCTCCTGAGTTAATGTTGCTGAAGCCAATTTGAATTTGTTATTATTTATTGAATTTGTTTAATTTTTATTCTCAGTGGCAAATGGTGCAATACGTCTGTTAAAAATGTTTACAGCTTAAACAAGGATTTTATTATATTTTTGAATTTCAGACAAATTGACGCACTTGAAGTCTTTTCTTTTACAGTCTAATAAACAATGTTCACAAGATTATTCTTGTAAATTGAACTATGTCTCTTTCTTTTTGTTTTCTTTACGTTAACAAGGATCCGATGTTATGCAGAGGTGTACCTATAACTATTTTATAGACATGTTATTATTTATCGTTGGGGCAGAGAGTGGATGGTAGATTGGGCGCGAACAGAAAATAATTGAGAATCACTGGCTTACAAAGTGGTCCATATTGTTGGTCGGTGGGAAGTATAGCTCGTTGCTCCATGCAATACTGTACAAAGTTGATTGGGAATTTCCAGTTGACATAATGATAAATCGCAGATCACGCATGAAGCAGCACGACTCAATCAGTCTGTTTGCCTATGTATCGGCATGTTAGTGCCTATGGAGCATATGGATTTGACCATGTCAACATCTGCTCCTTAGTTTGAGGGGAATCCCAATGATGTAGTGTAACACTATACAGTATATGAAAACAGTATACGACTCTCATTCTCTTTGCGTGTTTTATTTAATAGGCTTGTAATTCTCTGCATATGCGCATGTGCTGCTATATGCAGTTTATATGCCACAAACGCCATGTGTCACACTTTAAAGCATTGTACGTAGTTATTGCAAAAGCGCACGTGCGTTATTCCGCACACTTGTACTTGGCTGCGGGGTGTAGGCTCCTTCCTGCCAGTGCCAAATTGCCAGCCGTGTGCTATGTGTGTGATCTTGTGCATGCCAGTCGAGTTGTATGGAGAGACTGCCATCATTAGGGGCACCTTAGTGAGAGCAGGATTACAAGGCTATTAGATAGAAGTCACACGCAGATTGCTTTTCATCCAACGCTGTAAAAAACATTCCAGCGGCGACACACAAACACATGCCAAAGCGCGGTCATACAATAATCAGCTCATATGTACAGATGCTTCCATCATACACGCTCACTGCTTACACGCAAAGCAGACATACAATAAGTACTGCTGTTTGTTTTGTCTGTGATGTCAGTGTGAGGTTAAAGGTCAGAAGGTTGTCTCTGCAGGCAGACTGACCGCCAGAGGGTGGGGGGGTCATTGAGAATTGACATCCCCTCACACGCTTTGTACAACCGCAGTCGTTTCTGCTTTAAGGGACTTTTTAATAATCCTTGTCAAGGAGTTCCGTGCTTCTCTCTGCCATCTGCTGCAACTCTGTCTGAGCGCGACACAGCTGCAGTGCCACCTGCTGTTTGGAAAGCTGTAGCTGTTGAGGCATGGCCTCCTCCTCACCAAGTGGCCTTCTCTTTTCCTCTTCATCTCCTCCTGCAGCTCCTCTAATGCCACTCACATTTCCATCGCTTTCTCGTCAGGTGGACATAGAAAGAATGTCGTTATCTCACCTATGCCAGATTTTGGACGATATTTTGTATGTCTATATGATGGTTGGCAAAATAGTCCAAATGTCCACTAGACTGAAAGACTATTCTGTTTTGTATGAGCCTGCTTGATGAATGGCATCCTTCACCGTTGAGACTATTCAGTATAAAAGAAAAAATATTTCACGTCAGTATTTCCCATGTACTTCAAATGAATTCCAGAAGAGTACAACAAAGCACATATTTCCTCGTAATGTTTTCTGTGTGTTTTGCTTCATTGTTCCTAGGGTTCATTCAACCTTTCAAGGTTTCATTTTGTTTTCTGTCCAGGGTCTTTGTCGCAGAACCTTCTGTCTTTTCCTGCATCATTCTTCCAGGTTACTCCCTTGGTACAAACACAATGGCAGCTTGTCTTTATTGTGAGCATTCAATTGACGTAGTAGAACATTTATTGCACAAATGCGCATCACACCAGGAGATTACCGATCAGCCAAGTAATGAACGAATACACAACGTGGGAACTAGCTGCTCTAAAATCATTAAACATCACAACATGTTATAAAATAAAACAAGCGATGTCTTTCTCAAAATGAAGTTGTAATTCGAGATTCGATGGGGGAAATGGACACTATTTGGCACGTGGTGAGACAGAATTTGGATCCAGATGCCGACGGGTCACGAAAATGGCAAAGTAAAAAAAAAACTAAAAAAAACGCTGAAGTTGTGCGCTGTTGTGCCGGTACTGTCGGAGCAACAGCTGCTTGCTCTCCTCGCGGATTGTCAGCTGTAGCTTCGCCTCCATGTCAAGCTGCTCTCTCTCCTCCTGCAGGCGCGGTGCATTCTGGCCTCTCTCCTTTTCCAGGGCTGCAGTCAACTGCACAACAATAAAAGCTTAACTGCAGTCACTGGTGGGTCCGCAGCAAAAAGAAGCTTTCACACAGCTACAATTGTGCCTCTTGGCTTTGTGGGAATGTAAACAGGACGTTTTAACAGGATGTCACAAAAGCAAAAACAACAAACAAACAAGGCTGGATGGTGACCTAAATTTTATAGCCCATTATAAAAATGATGAGTGACTGGTCTTGTTAAAATGCTTTGGACCAAATCAACCATTTGACAGTCCTAATAGCACTCTGCTTAAAAAGCAACTCCAAACCAAGCAAAGTTCTATTTTTGCTGTGGATGTTTGGTGCATTTGCACCTTTACTGTATGTATGCAAGTGTGACAAAAAGAATAACAAGAACGGGTGTCAAAGAAGAACGGAAAACTCTAATTGGCGCGTGAGTATTTGCATGCACATGTGCGTGTGTTATGCTTGCGGTTTGGTGACACTGTTTAAAAAGGCTCCGTTTGCGTGAGTCGCATCAAATGAGAAAACAACATTTCCTCTTTATGGGGGGAATGTGCGTGTGAGCAGCACGGTTGGGTTGTGTGTTTATATCCTCCCTCTCCAGTGGGGGTGTGCGTGCGTGTGTACACAGCTGCTGGGTGTGTTAAAACACGGTACCCGAGTGACCACTTCCTGTTCCGCGGGTGTAGGTCAGGAAACCCAGATTGAACAATAACTTGACACAATAAATGGCTCCTGGCTGGCATACACTTTTTATGCTATTCATGTCTGAGATGATGATGAAATAGGACTGTGGCACCGTTTTTATGTATCTGACAACTGTGTTTTGTTTCCCTTTGATCACCTTGACTGGAATATTTGATGACAGAGTCTGCTGTCTGTGGGGTGAAATGTGTTTGTGCAGCTGAATCAAGGTCAATTGGGAGTCAAATGAGAGCAGCACACGCTTTGCTATTTTATGCAGAAGCATGCTAATTATGGTTCCACATCAAAACAAACGGTCCCAACTTGCATTGTTGCTCTGCTTTATTATCGCTCTTGATGTGGGTTAAATTTGAACTCATAGCGGGCGTATGAAACCACCTCAATGATTCTTGGCAGGGTAAGAGAAGCAGCTGCAAATATTTTTTTTTTCTTTGTGCATATTAATTAAATATGTAATGTGGACACAAAGCTGTACTTCTGTTGTGTGAATAGCAACAGCTGGAACACATGTTAATTGTACCATCTGTCTGATGAATGAAATTGTTCTGTCCCTATACATCACTGGCACAGGTTGATAAACAAATTTTGTATACGGTGGGACCTCAATGGACGAACTTGCCGGTTTACGAACAATTCGAGTCACAAAACCTTAGTAGAAAATTTAGCTCTATTTGCATACCGCGGCTATTTTGTATATTTGGTTTATGAATGGTCTTGGCATGGACTATGTTGTGCGAATTCTCCGTCCAACCCGATTATTTGTCTACATATTTGAGTCTTTATGTATATTTCTGGCAACATTCTCTTTTACTCTACTACATTTACTAAATAAAAAATACTCTTCGGGGTACAGCCTGAACTGGTTGCCAGCCAATCCCACGGCACACAAAGAAGAATAACCATCCGCGCTCACACTCATACCTAGGTGCAATTTCGAGTGTCCGATCAACCTGCCTTGCATGTTTTTGGAAGGTGGGAGGAAATCGGAATACCCGGAGAAAACCCACGCAGGCACAGGGAGAAGATGCAAGAATCGAACCCACGGCCTCTGCACTGTGAGGCCATCGTGCAAACCAATCGTTCACCGTGCCGCCGGAGTGTAAATCACTTATTTGAAATCAACGGAGGTACCGTAGATAACGACAACTAAAAAAAATCCTACATGAGATCAAATATGCTGTGATGGGAGGAAGAAAGTGCCATCAGGTCAATAGCAATGTTTGAAACCAGGTTCAAATAGCAACTGCCTCAGGAGTAAATAACCAATTCCTTCGCTTGATACGACTTCCATCTGTTTTTAAAATCATTACTGATCTACACGAAATGCCTTAAGATACCCACATGAGACCAAACAACATGCTCATCCGTCTTCACGGCAAGAAGCCACTTCCTGTACTTGATAATATTCACACATAATATTCCGATTTTTGATGATCCTTTCTGAAAGTCATTTATGCACAATAGAATAGGAATGGAATTGGAGAACACGTCTGAAGAAAATGTCATTATCGAAGAATCTGAGTTCCCTTGAGATGAGTAAAAATATAAAATCATGTAAGTGCATGTCAGCATCATATTGAGATA